>NC_140971.1:9470278-9520278 GCF_056783735.1 Eptatretus burgeri | reverse complement strand
GGCCGACTCTGCCCAAACCGACTCTGCCGAGATTCGCCTTGTGCTCGGCGCTTTATAGGCCGGCAGGAGAACCCATATGCAAATTTTTGGATCAGGACGAGCTCGGGGGTGGAGCCACGCTCGCCCATTGGACGGAGGAAAAGGGGCGTGAATCTCCCCTGATCCTAGAATTTGCATATCTCGATTCCACACAGACGCGCCTGGAGGCCGGGTCAAACCGCCCCGCGCTTGCTGATTGGACGGATCAGAAGTGGGCGTGTAGCATTCCTGATCCGAATTCTCCTCGGAAAGGCCGCATTTTGCACTCGCGGCTCGGCGCGCATCCCGTACGAGCCCAGGACAGCCTGACGCTCGGTGCTCCCAGGTGGTGCGGGAATGGCCGCAGAAGGAGAGAGGTGAAGGTGGTGGAGGGTTTATGGTGGTGGTTTATGGCCCTGGTGCCGTTTGGAATGGCGGTGATGCGATGTTTGCGGGAGCAAGTTGTGAAGGTAAAGATCGTGGCTGTTGGCGTTGTTGTTGTTGTGAAGCGGCATTGTGGTATAACAAGGTATCTAACACAGAATGTATAACAAGGGGAGCAGGAGCCAAGAGGGATGAGAGAGGGAAGCACAAAACAGTGCGGAACAGAGACATAATGAGTTCTGTGGAAGGGAGAGGGATTGGGGCAGGGTACACAGGGTAAACAAGATGGACACAACAGGGACTTTCAGGTCCTTACATGACAGAGAGTTTCAGAAAGGAAAGCAGGGAATTTGAAGGAGGTGGGTTTGGGTGGATTGGCGGGGGCAGAAAAGATCATGGTTTTGGATGGGGGGGAGAGAGATGGTGGTGAACAGCTGTTTTAATGACCTGGAGAGAAGAGTGGAATTGAAGGCTGGAGGGAATTCAAAAGGTGGGAAAAAAAGAGAAATGAAAGAATGAAGGAGAGCAGTGATTCTTGATTTTCGTAGTTTAACCAGAAGGGGGTTGCTGGCAGACCTTGAGCGCACTGCCGACATGGGCAGGATAGCTAGCAGACAGAGTGGGGGGAAGGGGGAGGGGTGGGGGGGGATGAGGCCAGAGAGGAGACTGTAGAAGACAGAAAGGCCACCGACCTGCCTGTGGTGAGAGAGTGAGAGACTCAAAGACTCAGCCTCATCGTGGGAGATACCATTGATCTTAAATGCCTTTGTTTCCACAGCATGAAGCCACAAAGAGTGGGAGTACCAGCTCAGAAGGGAGAGCAGTATTCTATCAGGCTGCGGACGAAAGCTTTGTATGTGGTCAGGAGCTCAGGTGTGCTAAGAAAGGACTTTGCATGATGGAGAATGCCAAATCGGTGACTGGCTTTGGAGGCCAGCTTGGAAATGTGGCTTTCCCAGGAAAGATCATGGCAGATAGTGAGGCCTAAAAGTTTGGACTTCTTCAAGAGGATTGTTCAGAAAGTAGATGTGGGGGGGGGGAGGTGGGGGGGTTCCAGATGGTCCTTTCGGAGAGGCATAGTGAGAGTGTGAGATTTGTCAAGATTGAAAGACATGTTCCACATGTTGGTCCAGCATATGATTTTATCCAGATCCAGCAAGTGAGATTTTATCCAGAGAGTAAAGAAGCTACTGCTTTCTGTTCTGAGGGATGACAGATGGTGTGGCAGAGGGTGGAGTCATCAGCAAAGAGATAAAAAGGATTTTCCAGAGAGTCAGAGATATCTTTGATGAAAATGAGAAAAAGCACAGGGCCCAGAATGCTACCTTGAGGAATTGCAGCCTGGACAGGATGAGGGGATGAGAGAACTCCATTAAGGGCCACACGTTGGCTGTGACAAGAGAGGAAGTCTGTGAGCCAAGAGTTGAGATTGCCTCGGATACCATTGGAAGAGAGTTTGGTGAGCAAGGCAGGGTGCCAGGCCATATCAAAAGCACGTAATACGTCTCAGGATATGGCTCTGATCTCATGTCTGGCATTGAGGACCTCTATCCATTGTTGGGAAAGCAGGAGCAGCAAGTCCAGGGTAGAGTAATCTTGTCTGAATCCAAATTGATGATTGGAAATCAAGCCATTGGAGAAGAGGAAGGATTTAATATCTGAAGCGATGATGAATTCCATCACCTTGCTGATGATTGGGAGAAGGCTGATTGGTCTGTAGTCGCAGGGATCTGTTTTTGCACCTTTTTTATGCAGAGCGGTAATGTTTGCTGATTTCCAAGTGGAAAGCAGATGACTGAGCAAATGAGAGGGTGAATAAAACAGAGAAAAGGGGTCGAAAGAGCAGCAGAGCAGGTTTTTAAGGACACGTGGGCTGATGCTGTCTGGACCGGTTGCAGAATCTGAGTCAAGGTTTGACAGCAAGCTCTCCACCTTGTCAGGAGAAAAGGACACAGAGTACAGGAGCAGCTGAGTGCGACTGGGTTAGGTGGGTACAGAAAGCGATGGGTTTTGGACACAAGATTTCGATGCAAACACCGAGTTTAGGCATTCAGCCTTTTCATGTGCGGTATCAGCAGTGCAGCCATTTGAGGTAAGGGAGGGGGTGGAGGGGGAACATCCACCAGCAACAGACTTATTGAGATGCCACCAGGATTTGGAGGAAGGAGACAGATTTGAGAGTTCAGACTTGAATACAGGTTTGAGAGTTCGGAGATTTGAAGGATATTGAAGGTTTATGAATGAGGAAGAGTACAATGAGGAAGGTTTTACCTGCATTCATCGACTCCGTTACAGCGGCCCGTACTGATGCCACATTTTCACCTCGAGACAATTGATCTAACAACTCGATCTTTTTGCCCAACGTCATAACCTTTCTCTGCCTTTTGGCACAACTAACTTTGTCCATCGCTTTATGTTTGGTCGCCATTAAAAACGGTGCATGAGAAAAAAATACAATGCTCGTAATAGGAGATAATCGTACACGTATGGGGTGGACGCAAACAATGACTATTCTCAGCTCAAAAACCACGATTATTCAAAACGAAATCGGAACACAATCGGTTGCCCGCAATTGGCCGAAACCTGCTATAAATACACTTGCTTGTTTTCAGTAGCGATGTGTTGCGAGTGTCAGTCATTAACACCTCTATTGGCCTGACTGACAGTTTTGCTAACTACCGTACAGTAGTTGATTTTGATTCGTCTTGTACTCCAAATTGAAAGATAGTCTATTGGGAGCCGTTGGTGAGGTATGTGGATGGACAAAAGGACCACCGAGGGACTCGGAAACATGGTGGTGGGATGATGAAGTTGGAAAGACGATTGAAGAGAAGAGGAAGAAGTTCAAGGAATGGCAAAAGGCAAAGGATACGGTGGAAGAAGAGGCTGCACATGAAAGTTATAAGGTAGCCAAGAAGGCTGCAAAGAAAGAGGTTGCAAAGGCGCAGGAGGCCCATAGGAAAATGTTCGGAGAACGCTTGGATTCGGAGGAGGGTAAGAGAGCGGTATTCAGGATCGCAAAGCAGATAGCGAGAGAGAGATTTGATGTGACGGGGGTGAGTTGCTTGAAGGATGAAGTGGGACAAATCGTTGTGGATTCAGATGGAATTAAAGGAAGATGGAAGAGATATATGGAAAGGCTGTTGAATGTAGAAAATGAATGGGATAGAAACATCGAGAGTAACCCAGTTTTAGGACCAGCAGAGAAGACAACTGAGAAGGGAGTTGAGGAAGCGAAAGAGCAATGAAGAGTAGAAAAGCAGGAGGGCCAACGGGAGTTGTGGGAGATATGTTGAAGGCAGCGGGAAGTTGGGGTGTGAAGAGAATGACAGAGATCTGTAATCTGATGGTGAAAGAAGGCCGCATTCCAGTGGATTGGGAACTGAGTACCCTCGTCCCTCTGTACAAGGGGAAAGGTGACCCTCTGGACTGTGGCTCCTATAGAGCAATAAAGTTATTGGAGCATGGAATGAAGGTATTGGAAAGGGTGTTGGAGAAGAGGATAAGGAAGAAGGTAAAGATTGACGAAATGCAGTTTGGATTTATGCCAGGAAGAGGAACGACAGATGCAATTTTTATTGTAAGGCAGTTGCAGGAGAAGTACATGGAGAAGAGGAAGAAGTTGTTTTTTGGGTTTGTTGATCTGGAGAAAGCATTTGATAGGGTTCCACGTGAAGTAATGGCATGGGCATTGAGGAAGTTAGGAGTGGAGGAATGGTTGATCAGAGTAGTGATGGCAATGTACGAGAGAACACGCACAGCTGTAAGGACGAAGGACGGGAACAGTGGTGAGTTTGAGGTGAGGGTGGGAGTGCACCAGGGGTCGGTACTAAGTCCACTTCTATTTGTAGTTGTGATGGAGGTGCTGGCTCGGAGGGTAAAGGAGGGTTTACCGTGGGAGCTGCTGTATGCAGATGATCTGGTGTTGATTGCAGAGAGTATGGATGGACTGAAGGAGAAGATGAACAAGTGGAAGGAATGTATGGAGGCAAAAGGTTTGAAGGTGAATATCGGAAAGACGAAGGTGATGGCAAGTGGTAAAGCATGTGGTGAGGTGGAAAGGACTGGGAAGTGGCCGTGTGCTGTGTGCAGGAAGGGTGTCGGAGTGAACTCCATTCAGTGTACAATGTGTGCTGAATGGGTTCATCGAAAATGTAGTGGTGTGAGAGGGTCATTAACCAGTGTGGCAGCTACATTCAAGTGTAAGGTGTGCATAGAGGGAGCTGCAGATGAAGGAATTGTTGAGTTGGATCTTGGAGATGGTGGGAAGCTGGAAGGGGTGAAAACATTTTGCTATCTCGGAGACATGCTGAATGGAGAAGGTGGATTAGACTCTTTGACGGTTGCTCGAGTGAGATGTGCACGGAAGAAGTTTTGGGAACTGAGTGGCGTGCTGACGAAGAGGGGAGTGTCGTTGAAGCTGAAGGGAAAGGTGTATGCTACATGTGTGAGGAGTACGATGATTTATGGGAGTGAGACATGGGTACTGAACATGGAGCAGCAACAAAGGCTGGAAAGGGTGGAAATGCGAATGGTTCGATGGATGTGCAGAGTATGGTTGAGAGAGAGGAAGACAAATGATGACTTGCGGAAGATGATGGGAATAGAGTCTGTGATGGAGGTTGTGAAGAGAAACAGGTTGAG
This sequence comes from Eptatretus burgeri, assembly GCF_056783735.1. NCBI lineage: Eukaryota > Metazoa > Chordata > Myxini > Myxiniformes > Myxinidae > Eptatretus > Eptatretus burgeri. The sequence goes on along the minus strand of NC_140971.1, from coordinate 9,515,232 downwards.
ATGGTTGGGTCATGTGTTGAGGAAGGATGGAAGTGACTGGGTGAGAGGAGTGTTGGAAATGAGTGTAGTCGGAAGTAGAGGACGGGGAAGACCGAGAAAAACTTGGCTAAATGTGGTGGAAGAGGAAATGTGGGCAAGGGGATTAAGAAGGGGAGATGCAGAAAACAGGTTAAAGTGGAGAAGATTGTCATGGGGCCCGCAAGGCTAACCCCTGCTTGAGAAGGGAAAATGGCCTTTAAATGCGTGTGTGTGTGTGTGTGTGTGTGTGTGTGTGTGTGTGTGTGTGTGTGTGTGTGTGTGTGTGTGTGTGTGTGTGTGTGTGTGTGTGTGTGTGTGTGTGTGTGTGTGTGTGTGTGTGTGTTGTACTCCAAATTGACTCGTCTATGAATGTAGGAAAGAAAAATTGGATAATTAGCCAATTCTACTTGTACTCCACATTGACTTGTAGGCCAAAAAATACAGTCTACACATCCTGAAATATACAGAGATTTGCCATAATGTTGTGTATAAATTTGGGATCTAATTTGTTCGTTAGGTTAAATTCACCGACACCTTCCATTATTTATATGTTGACCCCACCTTGTCTTCCTTAGTCTGATTTTCCTCCTAATTTTCTGTTTTATCTAATCTCTCTCGATGCTTTTTCTTCCTCCCCCCTACTTCCTCTTCTCCCTTTTTTCAGCATCTCCTTATTCTTCTTTCGTCTCATATTCCTTCTCCATTTCCTTTCCCACTCCCCCATCCATCTGTTCGTCACAGGTACTTGCTGTGCCTGCAGCTGAGGGATGACGTGACCCGCGGTCGCTTGCCATGCTCCTTCGTGACGCTCGCACTCCTCGCCTCGTACACACTGCAGGCCGAACTAGGAGACTGGAGCCCACAAGAATTTGAAGGAAACTATGCAACAGCTTTCCGTTTGGCACCGAATCAGACGCACGAGTTGGAAGAACGTGCCATGGAGTTGCACCGCACTCATCGGTAAAACCTGCACACAAATCTGGAGCTCACCTGTTTCATCTGCTAATGTCAAGCATTGATTGTTTATTTTCTCTTGAATTTTTGTAAATTACATATGAAGGATGCAATTATTTACTTATCAAATGTACTGTTCGCTGCTTACACTTCTTTCATCACCCAGTCTCTCGTAAGACCGCAAAGCACTGTAAGATCATGAAATCGCTCCTTCTGGCTGTTTCGCTACAGCTGAACACTATTTAATGCATGTTGAGTTGATTGATACAAGACATCAACAATCTGTCACTTACTAGTCAACTTGTCCTGTACTAGGATTAAGACTTCTTTCACCATATCATGAGAAAAGTGAGGAATTTTCTTGTGATTGTGGGATTTCAACTCATAATCCACTGCCGTGGTTGCTCGTGCTGATGACTCTTTGGACCATGAACCTTGGACACCGTAGAAAGGAAATAAGATGGTGGACAAACAATTGGTTTGATAGTTTTGTTTTTGGACAAAGGGTTGAGATTGGATTGGAATTTCAGTAATGTGCTGTATTGTCCACAAAACCCACATGAGTACACAACCATTGCACCATATTCTGCATGGATCGGCATGCCAAGGACATCACAGGATCACATCTTTTGGAATGCTGAAGGATGACTGTAAAACATCCATGTCGTTTTACCTTCTTTCCCCTCTGCCCATCAACTCAGAGGCCAAAAGCCTGCAGAAGCAGATTTCCACTTCTTGGAAAATGCCAAAAAGCTTTCAATGTATGGGGTGGACTTGCATCATGCCAAGGTGAAACGACACACACACACACACACACACACACACACACACACACACACACACACACACACACACACACACACACACACACACACACACACACACACACACACACGTCATCCTACGTGCACAGTACGTGACACGTGTCACAACACGTAGACTACCGTACAGCAAAGAGGTGGTTTGTGTTGTAGTTAGATGTAACAACCCTTTTGGCTGTGCAGGACTCAGAGGGCACAGACATAATGCTGGGTGTTTGTGCCAATGGCCTTCTGGTCTACCGGGATCGACTGCGCATCAACCGTTTCGCCTGGCCCAAGATTCTAAAGATTTCTTATCGGCGCAGTCATTTCTACATCAAGATCCGTCCCGGGGAGGTGTGTCTGCCAGGCTCTGGTCTATTGCATGATAGATCTTCATCTTTATTCTCTCAAACTGTAAATTATTCAGATCTTTCACGGTGATCACTTGGTTTTGATCTCAACCTCATGGCCGCCCAATTAAATTGATTGTCATGCCTTTCACAGTTTGAACATGTTGAGAGTACCATTGGATTCAAACTACCCAGCCATCGGGCTGCCAAACGCCTCTGGAAGGTGTGCGTTGAACACCACACGTTCTTCAGGTGAGTAAATCTCGGTGAACATCGGTCACATCCTCGAAGTTGAATCAAAGATGGCAGCTAATGTCTGTTGCTATGTTTGCCACCATTTGAGAGGCATGTCAACTGTCTTTTTGCCTTTCTCACAGGATGGTGGAGCCTGAGAAGATTCCACGTGGGCGTTTGCTCTCACTCGGCTCAAGATTCAGGTTCAGTGGACGCACTCAGGCTCAGACACGTGAAGCGAGCGCGCGTATTGATCGCCCTGCACCGCTCGTACGCCGTGCATCGGCACGTGTACAGCCCAGCATGGCTGGAAGCACCGTCAGGACGTACACGGGTGAATGATAGAGGAGAACTCGCAATCCTTCAACTGTATGACTTACAGATGGTGGACACATCCTCTGTATTTACAAATGGCACCCTCCTCCTTCTAACTGCCCCCTCATTGACCATGTCCTGGCAGCGATGTCCAGTGATGGTGGAGCTGCAACGGCTTCAAGGGCGTTCAACACTGCAAGGGCGGCGCAGGCACCAGCAATGCCTACATCAGATGGAGAAGATGACGTTTTCCTGACACCCCCGCTACCACGGAGATCAGGCCCAGGAGAGGGGAAGGCTACTTCTGAGGACCAGGTAGGGCTCCTTTGGAGCTTAGTCGTTTTATTTTAACTGCACTCTCACAAGTCGTAGTCCATGAGGAGTCCCCAAAACTCTACAGTCTTGACAAGACTTTCTCTGAGACTTCATTCAAATGTCATAATACCTGAAAACATCTTTTAAAATGTGTTTTTAACATTTGATTTACCACTCAACCGTTCCCTTCCATTTGGAGGCTTTAATTCCACAAAGAAAACAACCTGATGATGAATCATTTGTTTTATGACTACAAAGAGTCACAATGGAGTCGCATAGAGACATTATAAACAACCCAACTTATATAACTGATTATTTGTTTTATTGAAACTTGCTCCGATGATACCAAGCCACCTTTGTCCACGATGGTAATTTGCTGTTGATGTGTATGGAAGTTCCTCTGTCCCATCGTTCGTGTGTAAAATAAGCTTCTTTGTGTCTTCACATAGTTCATGGCATGGTTGTCCCTCTATCGCTTGGAACTCCTGTCTCTGAGTTCCAATGATCTGTACTTGCTTTACTCCTTTCGATGCAATTAACTCTTTTCTTTATCTCTCTCTCTGTCTGTCTCTCTCTTCTTCATGCTCTCAATTTCCTTCCCACTTCATTTGCCTTCCATCCCACTCTGCCCATGTACTTCCTATATTATTAAAAAAAAAAAAAATTTTGCTGGTTCTTCTCATTTCGCTTCCACTCGCCAGTTTCATTCCAAACCTGGACCATCTCTCTCTGGCGAGTCCCCGGCACTGAGCCCTCCTCGTCCACCTGTGGAGGGCTCGGACTGGGAGAGTGACAAGTTGCCGCGATACCGTTGGCCTAATATTCTGGATGAGGATGGTTACTTGGCACTGCCAACACTCACAGGAGAGCTAGCAGCCATGATGCCTATGGGCCTGCAGACCTACCTTCCTATTGACTCGCCCTCACTCATTCCTGCCTTTCTGCTCATCTTCGTGCTGCTTTTCTCAGCTTCTCATTCAGTCTTCTTCTCTTTCGCCCTTTCCCTTCCTCTTGCCATATCACTGTGCTTCCTGGAGCCAAAGGGTGTGCTGTTCTATACCTCGGGTGAGCAGGACGACAGGGCCGAGGTAAAATGAAAAATCCATTCTCTCATTAGTTTAACATCCTCCCAAATTGTTCAACTTTGTTGTTGTGTTTATACTTTCAGCCCAGGTATTGCCATCATTTTCTCTATGGGGCGAGGGAGGAGTGGATGGTCAATTGAGAAAAATAAGGAGAAAACAGGAGGATAGGGAGAAAATATCGGGTGCAAAAGTGAGGAACGAGTGGATGAAAATGGGTTGGAAGCTTGGTGGATGTGGGAGGAAGGGTAGGGATATGCGTGGGACCTGTATGGTGTTTTGTAGAGGCTAATCCAAATTTGCAACACTCACCAACAGATTTTCTAACTCTGTGCCTAATGCAGACAGACAGCTCCAAGACGGACAGCAGTTCATCTGATTCGGAAAGTGGTGCAGAGCATGAGGTGGGTTTGTGATGGAAATGTCAGATGATCTTGCTTGCCTTGCATGTACTGGTCTACACACATGAGCCTACACTCACCACAAAGATGTGACTGGGAAAGAGCTTGATAACTTCAAAAACTATTGCAGGTTATCTATCAGTCAAGCTGATGAGCTTGCCATATAGGATTGCCAGATTGCCAGACCGCCGTGCGGGATTGCCAGACCGCCGTGCGGGATTGCCAGACCGTCGTGCGGGATTGCCAGACCGTCGTGCGGGATTGCCAGACCGTCGTGCGGGATTGCCAGACTGTCGTGCGGGATTGCCAGACCGTCGTGCGGGATTGCCAGACCGTCGTGCGGGATTGCCAGACCGTCGTGTGGGATTGCCAGACCGTCGTGCGGGATTGCCAGACCGTCGTGCGAGATTGCCAGACCGTCGTGCGAGATTGCCAGATTGCCGGACTGCCATGCAGGATTGCCAGGTGGCCGCACAGGACTGCGAGGCGACCGGACCACACTTGAGCAATCAATTTCACATCTTGCTTCCATGCAACAGATTCGCTTGATATGTGCCGTGTCTGCAACTCGTTGCATAACCAGTTTATTCTGGTAGAGACAGGTTCTACTTTAAAGTGATCTGCTGAGCAACATGTCGTGATGCATTTCATCACTTCCACATTTGTGAAGAATATAATGTGTGCAAAAAACTGCAACAACCTTCAAACACCAAAATCATGGGTTTTGAGGAAATAAACACAATGAGAAAATTGGATGTACAACATGTAATGTTACAATTATCCTTGCCTCACGTGAACTGAATGATCTTGGAAATTCACAATCAAATCACTTGCTACAGAAATTATTCAATGTCTGTACACTATCCATGTCAATACCCTCTGTAAGTTTGCAACCCATGTGATCTGCGTAAGTTTAGGAATGTCTCGGCATTATTTAACCCCAAATGACTTGGCTTGTGTCATCAGAACAGACAACGGAGTATGATTCAGACTGTCGTTTCTTTCCACGGTACAATGTTCATCGCAGCGTCATTTCTCGGGTACTGATAAGGTCTTGTCAGACTGGACAGTTCAGACAAAGAGCTCCTTCAGGTCACCCAAGGTTTAAAACCCCTTGTGAGAATTGTTATCTGGTCAGGTTTGTGAAAACCTTTGCTTTACTAAACAGTTGTTTCGTATGCAGCCTGTGCCTGCTGGTTGCATCATTTCCTAGAAGTATGGCTGTGCCGCTGATGCAGTGCCGCTGTTGCCAGTAAGCTGGTACTCATTTTTCCAACCTAGAAAGGATGACAGGCTGATTCAACCCACGTGGTGTTATCTCAACGGCATGACAGGGGCTCAAACTCAAGACCCTAAGATCTTAAGCCAGCCACCTTAACCGTTAAGCCAACACCAGGCTTCGTTAAACAGTACGATCTGTCTATAATGACCTGCAAAGAGCAACCAACCATCAAATTTTGACCCAGATAGTTCTGAACAGACGTCATGCTAGTGAAATGAGGTCAAGAATACCGCGACTCTTCTTCTTCTTCTTCTTTTGGCTGCTCCCGTTCGGGGTCGCCACAGCGGATCATCCGTATGATCCGCATAGTGATTTGTCACATGTTTTACGCCGGATGCCCTTCCTGACGCAACCCTGGTCGCCTCTTACGACACAGGGATATGGTACACCTATTCTAACCCGGGCATACACCGGGCCCAGTACACTAGTATTCACTTCGCCGACCTCGGAAGGATGACAGGCTGAGTCAACCTCCTGGTGTGTATTAATTCAAGCGGCCAACGGGGCTTGAACTCAGGACCTTTTGGATCCCAAGCTGCTACCCTAACCACTACGCCAACACCAGGCTTAAGAATACCCCTACTCTACACCCCTCTAATTCGGTGCCATTGACATCAGCGCATGCAATGTCGGACACATCACAACTGCATGGTGAACCGTTGGCACAATTCTAATTTCACCACATCATTTAGATTGTGCTTAGACTTCAGTGACAGGCTTGATCGAGTCTGGACACGAGATGGAGAGTGATTTGCTAATCCTGCCATTTGGTGGTATGGTCGGTTTGGTGGTGGCAACTCGAATGTGTGGTGTGCTGTGCAAGTTGGCAGAAGAACCGATGTTTTCATAACTGGTCTCACATAGAGGGATGATATCACTACACCTGTATGCATCCCTCTGGTCCAACAGCATGGTCCCAATTTCATTTTAATGGATGAAAATCTCGTGGTGCACAAGTCAGTTCTGCACTTTAGGACCACAACATCACTTGCATGGACTGATCGAACATGCTTGGGACATCTTAATGAGGTGTATTTACGGTCTCCAGTACTACCCACAGTCTCTTGATCAACTGGAAGTGGCCCTGGTCAATGAATGGTGACAGCATCTCTTAGCGAGAACTGGATCGTCTGATGAGATGTGTATTAAACCTTGTTTAGGGGTCATTGTTGGTCACGTTCATATCAGACATCCATGTTTTCACAGAACAACTTAACTTTGGCTTCGCTGACATCATGTTGGTTTATGGTGTGTACAGATCAGTATGCTGATCCTCGTCAACCAGAATATGATCACAATGGAACATTAAAAAAAAAAAAACAATACAAGCCTCCAAACTTTTATTACTTAATTATTTGCGAGTGTATACAGCAATTGTTTGTTCCAATCCTGACTGTGCTACTTAATGTCTCGTAGAATTACGAAAACCTCAATTGTCATCCGTACTGTGACTGTAAAATAAAGGGCAGTTAAAAAGAACTCACTCAGATGTGGATAAAGGAGTTTCGAATTTTGAGAGCGATCTGTTTGCGCAGCTGATCACTCAGGTATTGACTGAGCTTTCCAAGCACGGTCGTGTGTCTGCCAGTAATTAGTTATTCACCTAATACTGCCGTGATGTGTACGTGCTGTATTGTTTGAGAGCCAAATGCATACAATGTGAGATGCATCCTGTAGAGACAGGTTATGGAACACTCACCATGTGTGCCACATGTTGCACCCCTACCCCCTCCGCCCCCCTTCTCCCTCACGCCCGTCCCCGTGTAGCCCCCCAGAGTGCAGATGAGGAACATAGAAGGTGAGAACATCTATATCAGGCACAGCAAGCTCATGTTGGAGGTGAGTATCTCAAAGTGTGGACAGATATCCGAGGTTCTCCTTACATCACATCTCCAATATGTGCGGTCTAAGTGTGTCAAAGATGACGTAAAGAGTGTCGGATATATTGAGTGAGAAACTTATTTTTGTTTTGTTTTTTTGTTCGGTGGGAATAAAACTTGTGGAAATGTTTGGTCATGTTGCTTTTTCTAATTATACCAAATGATTCCTATCTAGTCATTTTCTGGTTTTGTACATCGCTAAAATAATTATGTTCTTCCACGGTGACCTTGCCCCATATATAGAACGGAAATCAATTCTGACATTTCGCGAGTTGGAAAAAAAATTATTAAATACTTTTACCTTTCCTTAAGCCGCCACTCTCGTAACACCTTTTTGGTTGAACAAGCAATGCTTTCTTGTTTAGCAAGAGGTTTGTGAGGATCACATGGTAGCTGAGAGGTAATCACATGTATGAGAATGCACAGTTAAAGAGTCCATTTGGAACTGTCACGCTCACATTGCTGGTCATGCTAACGGCACCAAACACCCGGCTCACACGTCTTGCCATCCCCTGGCCTAGGGTCTGGACAAAACGGACGAGGACATGGCCCGCCGGAAGGACAGTTTGAGCCAACTTAAGCGCAGCTTCATGGAGGACACTTTGCCACCACGGCCCAACGAGTGGGACAAGCGGCTGTCTGTCGGTTCACCGGGACGTCCATCACCACGCATCTCGATGCACGGGGTATGCTTCACCAACCGGCCATGTGACCGCTCCAGTTTATTTATTGTGGAAGATGATCTCCACACTGCACACCTCGTCACAATGTAATGGAAATGATAGAGACGCAAAACCAATATGTAGGGAAAGGGTGGATAGAGTAAAAGGGTAAAAGGTTGCATTTGTTGTTTGTTTATTGGGTCTTGGTAGAATTCATATGGCTACAGCTTTGCCTAATTTACATAATTTTGAATGGTGCTCGAATAAAAAAAAAAGTCACTCTCTGCTCGACTCCATTACACCATGTTTGGTTTTCTGTTGTCCTACATCATTCCCCTAACCTCTGCTATTCTTAATTCCCTTCACTGTCTCCAGTCCCCATTGCAGTCGCCGCTGAATTTCAGCTTCCGCGAGGCCCCGGAGGGTGCCGGACAATCTGGAAACGGGGAGGCAATGACGACTGAGGCATTGACTGTGACTTACCAGGCCCCACAGGTATCATCGCAAATCAAAATGTCATTTTCATTTATGGTAATCACTATCATAACTCTTATTATTTTAATCTTTATGAGTGGTTGACATATTTTCCAAGTAAACACAGTATGGTTTTTAGAGTTGCTCGCATGGTCTTGCGTGTTCAGGAAGAGGATCATGTGGTTGTGGTAATTGCTAGGATAGTCTTGTGCAGATGCTGAAACTGTACCAGTCAGGTATTGGTGTGCTTGTAGCAGTTTATATTATTATGGAATGTGGTTGTGGCGTATTTGTTGTTTTTGATTGTTAGAATCATGGTGGTGCATTGGATAGTGTTGTGTGGCTCATAACATGCTCGGTTGTAGGCCGACAGTGAGGATGGAGAACCGGATGTGCTGATGAGTGCTCAAACAATCACATCTGAAAGTGTCAGCTCCACAACCACAACCCACATCACGAAGGTAGCGACCACCCATATAATGATAAGAGAAAACCATAAGCATGATGAATATTTCACGAAACAACAACATGTTCAACCAAAGCTACTAACCTTGCAATCGACGACTATCTTGTGCAACATCCACTGTGCAAGCACCGTTTGATGTTATTCAGTGATGTTGTACGTTCATGATACATATGTGATGTGCGGTATTGCTTACATCGTTTACTGCATCGTGGGAAATGTTTGCAGACGGTGAAGGGTGGTTTCTCAGAGACGAGAATTCAAAAGAAAATCGTCATCTCTGGAGACTCAGACACAGACCATGACCAGGTGGTAGTTTGTGCACCCCCTTCTTTTGTTCCCACTCGTCCTATATTCCATGGTGATTTAAGTAACCCTAATAGGCTGGTAGGATGGCCTTGAGGTATGCACACTCACCTCTCGGCGGTCTAGCCTGGGTTTGAATCTCAGCCAAGCTATAAACTGTCATCCTGGTGTTTCACAGGCATGGTGATGCATCAACATGTGTGCTGTCTCTTGAAATGACATTAAACTAGGCATCCTGTCTGTCGGCATTAGTTTGCAGACATTGAAGATCCCACTTTGTCTGTTGTGATGAGTGTGCGAGTTATCGCCGGCACCCTGACCAAATTACAAATTCCTGCCCTAACCAGCAGAGGGCACTGCACCGGCGACATTGCCGCACCCTCAGTCAATGATACTACCCAGCAGCCTTGTGCTGTATGCGAAAGAAGAAGAACTAACCCTCTGTGGAAGTATTGCTTCTGCCCTTTTTGCATGACATGTATGGTTGGACAAAATGACCTTTTAAAAATAAAAAAAAATAAAAAATCCTATGCCATTGACCACAATGTACACTGGTGTGGCAGCAGCTCTCGACTGGCGATGCCACCATCAAATGGTAAATTGATGGTTTCAAATCTCCATGCCCACAAATCCCATTAGAAAAATTAAGATTCTTTCATTTATTGAGCTGAAGCATCAAGTCATGGAGCTGAGGTTACTCCAAAGTGAGAGTATTTGTTTTACCCAAATCAATTTATATGCTAACCCAGTCATCGTCACTTATGTTTAGGCCTTTCTGCTGGAATCCCAGCTAAGATAGGGGGCTAATAATTTCTTCCTCGTCTTTCAATCCTGTTGGCCTAAATTTTTTAACGATTTTGCTTCACTGCCTATGAGTGTGTGCATCGGAGAGAAGGAATGGGGTCTGTTTAGGAACTAAAGCCATGTCCTCGTCATGCAGGCCCTAGTTCAGGCGTTGCACGAGGCTACAGTTCAGCATCCTGGGATGGCAATTACGCGTGTAGTCGTACATAAAGAGACCGATGTTCCAGCTTCAGACTGAGGTAAGATGGCCGACGAGGTTGTTCACTCCGGTGTGAAGTAGCTTGGTGAGAGGAAGATGTTTGCCCAATGTTGCATGCAGGCAGCCTTTAAAACGTGTCATGCTTGTAGATGGATAATCTCAAACTGTGCATCTCAAACTCGTTCCCTCTTCCCTTGACCCACAGATAAAATCCAGTACGATCCCAAGAGCTGAGAATACTGTCCTGGTCTTAAGGGTCTACTCAAAGGCCCTGCTAAGATGGTGGCGATGCCTCAAGGTCCACCACCGCTGCAATTTTTGCCACTTTTCATGGCACTCTTTTTCTATTTGCTGCCAAGCGTTCTTACACCATGTTTTTACCATGACAAGGCATCTTTTTTTTCCCCCCCAATAACATGAGCACGTTTTGTTTTGTGGAATTTTTGAAGTCCATTACCATGGATCGCAATTGCAGATGTTTATTATTTTGATTTCGTGTGTTTGTATGTGGGGATGACTTTTCTCATCAGCCTCACCCCCATGCGTTTTTTTCTCACCCGCTTGCTTTTTTTGGAGAATTATTTTCATGACATCGACTTTTCACAGTCTTTTTATACTAATACAGTTTGCTATTTGCAAATCCGTCTCTTTTGCACATTGTACAAAAAGAAGGAAAATTGTTTCTGTTGGAGACATTCCGATTTATGAATGTTTTTGTGATTGCCACGACCGAAGCATGCCCGGCATGCAGGTGTGAATTTTACCTCATCCGTAGTCATTTCTGGTAGTTGTCGGTATGGTGGTGAATTAGTGCTCGTTCTCGACTCGCCCGTCACAGCGCCAAACCCATCTCAGAGTGAATTGCAATTTGCGGTCGTATACGTCCGGTGTTCGCCAAGGTTCAAACAATTTCATTTCAAAACTCTTTGTGTGTGTGTGTGTGTGTGTGTGTGTGTGTGTGTGTGTGTGTGTGTGTGTGTGTGTGTGTGTGTGTGTGTGTGTGTGTGTGTGTGTGTGTGTGTGTCTGCTTTTTGTTTCTTCCAATGTCTGTCCTCCGCATGCACAAATCGTCTGTGGACAAAAAGCGCTGTGTTTTCCATCTTGTGCATGTCTGAGCAGCGGTTCGGAGCTCACCCTGGCGATCGTAAGCGTCCGATATTTCTCCGATTCCGCTAGCATGGTTGTCTGAGTGCACAGAAAAGGTTCCATCCTCATCGGGTGGTCTCGTTTTTGTCGCCGGTACCATCTATCTGCGATCCCTGTATCGGTGAGTCGGCGGACACGTTGTGGGACGTACTTGCATCGTTGCAGGATGTACTTGCATCGTTGCATCATACCCCAATTTATTCTTGGCAAACGGCATCGCTTCCATAGTAAAGCACGAGGAAGCCGATTTTATGAGGTGAGCCACCCCCGTGGAATGGTAGTCGGTACCGATTCTTACGAAAGTGTTTTTTCTTTCTATTAACAATGTACACAATGTTTTTCTCAAGTGTTTGTTGGTGCCCGTGTTTGTGTGCAATTTGCTGAAACGAGAAAGCCTGTTTGTTTTCATCAGTGACCCATTTGTGTATCGTGGGTCCACCTGCCTCTGTCGCGTCTCCTTTACACATAACTGATACTCGGTGGAGGTACGCATGTCCACACTCTGCCTAAGACTACGCAAACATGCGTTCAAATAAAAGTGTCGTTACGTGTTCATCCGGTGGTTTATGATTCTCCGACCTTTAATCCCTACCTTATCCCCGCCTCTGACACCAATTATTGGTGCAATGTCTGGTGAAAAATAAATAAAGAAAACAAACCCTGAAGCTTAGGGTGATGCTCGCATTTGTGCAAATGAAAAAGGCATTTACATGATTGTTCATTCTGCTCTTTCAAAAGGAATACATGTGATCAATAGTGCACGGGTTTTTGCTTTATACTGTCATCAAATTTACTGAACTGTGTGATGTGATCCACGGTGGCTCTCGATTTCATTGTTAACAGCCCACAGATTGCTCTCAGATACTGGCAAGTACTTTTCCCAAGCTTAACATTGTTGAAGGAAAGTGAGGCTGGCAGTGCCTTTTGAAACCCACCAGCTATCGGTGAAAGCAGAAGGTCCGATTTGATCCACATCGAGAACATTTTGGATTTTCCTCCTTATTTTAAATGTTTATCCGGACAACTCCGCGATGTTGGATGACGGTGGATCTTGACTCCATCGTGACGGGCAATGTATATTGTATTTTGAACCCCGACACTCGTCCCACGTGACTCCTCTTTGAACCACCGCTTGCGCTCTACCCCGGCTGTAACGGGCCACCCTTAGACGTCGTGCACATTGAAAAATCCAGTGGGTCGCATTTGCTTTTCGAGTTTCATATTACGGTACATGATTGATTCATATTGCTTCATCAGCAATTTCTGTTGAAACCAAATAAAAGTTGTTACATTGGTGCAAATGCCTCCTGCTGAACTTCCATTCGAACCTGAACGGCACACAGAATCACTTGCACTTCCAACAAGTTCCTGTGTAGATTCCTCACATTGGTACGATTTCACATATATCTAGCTTACGTACATTTGTCCAAATTATTATCTTCCAGCTGAACTCGAGCTAGGCCTCGGGTCATGATTACAATGTACTGTAATAGTGATTCTTATACACAACATCCATTAACCACTCATTTTTATCGCTCTCGGGCGAGTCACACCTACAATTCCTACCGTCCTTCACGCATCACACGCAAAGATGGTCCGGAATGTACTAGCAGGAATTGTGATGTGAAAGAACTATCTTCGAACAGGTGTCCGTGCATCGCGTCTCCATGTCCAGGTCGCCTGACGTCTGCCGTCCACCCAAGCTGTCGTCCCCGGAGGAACACGTCGTATCTTCTGGAGGACATTGGCGAAAGTAAGCGTCGCTTCTTGAGGCTTTGGCTCTGCACACAACAGGTAACACGTCAAGGTAAGCTTGCATGGTTTAAAGCCAGTTTTTCGTGTTAATTATTCATCACAGAGAGAGACCAGAGTTGGTAAGCAGCCAGACAATAACAATAACATTTGAACCATTTGAGTTCAGTACAAGCTCTGCATTTCAGTTACCTGTCCATCTTGGCACATGATTTTCCTCTGGGAAAGAGGGACCAGAGTATATTTGTTTAATTCAACAGTGAATCTCATTTGTGACCTGGATATTTAAAATGTCACCTTTTTTGGCTGAAAGCAGATGGTCGTGACTATATATTTATTATGTACACATTGAAGTGGAGGAACCAAGGCTAAGTTTATCAAGGGAGGATGATAGGAGAGGGGAAATTGGGGTAGAAAGGGAGAGAGAATGTGGGAGGAAAGAGAGAAGCCATTTATGGGGAAGGGAAGGGGTGGTTGGGGAGGGGTTGTAATAGACACTGCCATGTTGCATGTCATAAATGCATGGAGCCTTACGTGGAAAGCTCAAATCATTACCAAGAGAAATAGTTATGACTACTCAACATGTCATCAGTTTTCATTCGGTACATAAATCACGCAACTGTTAAAATGCATACCCCAATACATCATCCACCGTTTGAGTTTGAAAATTATTTAAATTTGGAAAAACATGGGCACAACTGATCAATGGGTGGAGAGAGGTCCCTTGCATGGTCTCCTCAACTAACTGAGACAAATGACTGAACCAAATGTTGTTGATTCCCAGGGATGTGGGATTGAGTGGGGTGAAAAAGAGGGGTGGTGGTTACGGAATGGAAAAGTGATGGCACCAAACACTCGCACCTTGGCTCAGTAGCTGCAGCAACAGCCAGAGAAGCAACACCATGAGCAGAACACCCGGAACAAATAGGCCTAACCAGACTGCTGCATGGGGGAGCTGCTGGAGGGCGAGTGAGAGATGCATGGCGGGAGGAGAAGGGGCTCCGGGTTTTGGCTTCCGTGCAGAGACCGTGCCTATCTAACCCCTCACAATGTTCCGACTGAGCTAGGCCCGACCACCTCACACCTTGTTCGATCAGCCCGCACGACCACCTCACCCTGCTCGACCAGCCCGCACACTCACCTCATCCCAGTCGATGAAGCTGGTTGGGCTTAAAGCAAACGTGTCCCGGTTGTCCATTAACCAGGCCCATCATGCAATTCTTATCATGTGTACTTATTATGACTGCACTCAGCTCAGACTTTGCTCACCAGCGCTCGAGGCGTCACACTGTTCGTGACTTATTTGTGATAATTTTTGTGAAACCTTCATCTCCCTCATCCCACAATCTTGTATGCCATCCCCCCATCCTACAATCCTCCCATCCTACAATCTTAGCATCCTCCCATTCTCCATTCCTCCGATCTCACCATCCTCTAATCTTACCATCTAATTTTACCATCCTCGAATATTACCATCCCACAATCTGACTATCATACAATCTTACAATCCTCCAATCATCCCATCTTCCCATCCAACAATCTAACCATCCTACAATCATCCCATCCTGTAGTCTTAGTTGGTGGTCGTATGGCAGCTATCATTTCTTGAAGTGCAACTGTGTCGCTGATGCAGTGCCCCTCTACCAGTACACACACTGGAACTGGTACTCATTTTGCCGACCTCGGAAATATGACAGGCTGAGTCAACCCCCTGGTGTATTAATTCAGCGGCCGACGGGGCTTGAACTTGGGACCCGAGGATCCCAAGCCACCACCCTTACCACTGAGCCAACACCAGGCTACGTAGTCTTAGGTCAGGTCAAGTATTGGGAGCATTCACCGGAGCAGCGTGTCGCTGCATCCACTTTCCGTCAGTACTCCAGGGGTCTCCATCTGGCAATCCCCCAGGCAGATGCCTGGCCCATCCCCATCGCCTTGAGATGCCGATCAACCAGCTGCAACCACGAGGCATGTGATCGGCCCATTGGCCTCCTCCACTCAGGAGACTCCCTCGCTGAGAGAATCTGGTGAGCAGGATTAGTGTCAGGAAAACGAGCCATATGTCCATACAGGGGCAGCTGACGCTCACGGACTATGCAGGTAACAAATCTCATTTGAGTCGCTCTCAACAACCGTTCCTTGGACACAAAGTCCGACCAGCAATAGCCAAGGATTCTCCGAAGAGAACTGGTACCAAAGGAATTAAGTCTCCGTCTCAGATCCCTGGTCAGAGTCCAATCTCACATCCGTAAAGCAAGACTGGGAACATCAAGGACCTGAAGACCCAGACTTTCGTCCTCCCGCACCGGCAATGCCACACCCCATGATCCTGTGAATCCATGACTCCCCAGGCCCGACCCAGATGTCTGTTGACCGCTGGCTCAAAGCCAGCAGAGACATGAATATCACTGCCAAGGTAAGTGAATCTCTCCGTCACCTCAACATTCTCGCCACAAACAGGTACAGACAAGATAGCAGCATCCAAGATGTCATTGAAATCCTGGATCTTAGTTTTGACCCAAGAAACCCGTAATCCCAGCGGCTCCGACTCCTCATTCAGCACCTCAAGGGCCCCCAAAAGGAAATCCAGAGTCTCTGCAAAGATGACTGCATCATCTGCGAAATCAAGGTCAGAGATCTTGACATTCCCAAACGATGCACCGCAGCTTGATCTCTCCGACATCCTCACCAGAATCCAGTCCAAACAAGGGCTTAAAGTATGGGGGCCAGTACACACCCCTGATGAACTCCAGTAATAACTGGAAATAAGTTGGAGATGCTATCACCACATCTCACAGCACTTTCAGTACCAGAGTATAGTTCAGACATCAGATTAATCAGCTTTGGTGGCACCCCATGAAGACCAAGAATCCTCCAGAGGGCATCCCGATTCACTGAATCAAATGCTTTACGGAGATCAACATAGGCTGCAAGCAGCCCCTGCCGAAACTCGTCTGCGTTCGGTGAGGACCGAAAGACCAAGTATACGGTCAATCGTTGACCTCTTTGGTGTAAATGAGGACAGCTCTGGACGCTGGTGCTCAAGCAGATGGTGGCGAACCCTATCAAGAATGATCCGAGCAAAGACCCTGCCCTGCACTGAGAGCAGCGTCACCCCTCGGTAGTTGCTACAGTCTTGGCGATCATCCTTCCCTTTCCAGAGAGAGAGACAACAAGGCCCCTCGTCCAGTCAGTTGGGATGATGCCTGTGTTCCAGGCATAGCACAGAACTGCATGTAACAACATGAATACAGCATGGATGCCGCATATCCTGGAGCTTTACCCCTATTTTAACCGGATCACCGCAGTCTGTTGACTATCGTAGATAAGTGTGATGTTAATTTTTCCACAAATGAAGGTGGACCACAGTTGATTGGAGTGTCAGCAAGAGGGAAAGAAACACCTCTGACGTCCAACTCGGTAGCTGGTGGGTCTACTTGGTAGAGCCACTAAAAGTATCTGGCCCAGTGGGCCTTCACTTCAGACTCCTCTCTCAAGAGCCTACCACCCTCTGCTCTAATTGCAGTACACCGAAGGATGGGTTTGGATGAACGCAATGCGCAAATTCCCCTGTAAGCAGGACGAGAATCACTTGACCACAGGTGATGCTCTACCCTCTCACAGATTCCTCGCACATTGGCCTCCTTGTCCACCCTTAGTGCACGTACTGTTTTATGCCTCAACTCCCTGGACAGCTCAGCTCTGCCATTCAGCCTGACCCTGCGACTCTGCTCAATGGTATCCAGTGTCTCTTGAGAGACAAAATTATTCTTCGCCTGATGGTGAGTTCCAAGTCATCCACTGGCAACATCAAGGACGGTGGTCTTGAAGGCACTCCACAACTCTTCAGGATCCCTCAAAACACCCAGACCCCCCAAATCCCCACTCAGGCTGTTCACAAGCTCCTTAGCAACCCTCTCATCCTTGCACTTGCCAACATCCAGCCAAGGCTGGGATGGTACGATTCTCCTGGATTTAAGCTGCAACAACAAGCCTGTGGTCAGTATTGAGGAAGTGAACACTCCGGTGGACTCTGCAGTTCTGGATCATCCTCCAGCGACCATCAACGAGGACATGGTCAATCTCCTTTGCCACCGCCAACATTGGAATACCAAGTCCAGTGATGAGCCTGTGGGTGTTGAAACCATGAACCAGCCATCCCAAGTCCATGACTTTTTGCAAAGTCAAGGAACTTCGTGCTATTCAGGTTCACAGTTCCAGACCCATGGGGACCAACACACGTCGCATAACCATGCCTATCAGTTCCTGTCGATGCACTGAAATCCCCCAAAACTAGAAGAGTGTCTAGCCTGGGGCACTGATCGACCACAGACTCGAGTGTGGCGTAGAATGCATCCTTCACGGTGAGATCACTCGCCTCAGTCGGAGCACATACAGAGACCAGGGAAATGACACCGAAGGAATGACGAATCCTTAGTCTCATAGTACGCTCGTTGACCGATGTTACCTCAATAATTATCATTGGAGTCAGCTTATTGTACACAGCTACAGAAACTCCTTGGGCATGGTAACCATCAGAGCGACCAGACCAATAGTAGGTGTAACCACCCACCATTATCTCGCCGCAATCCGGTCTCCGAACCTCAGAGAGTGCTGCAATACCGATGTCCAAATGCTTGAGCTCAGATGATAACAGAGACAGGTGATTATCCTCTCTAAAGGATAGGACATTCCAGGCACCCACCCAAAGGGACCGCCTCAGGTTAACCCAAGGAGACCGCCATCTGGTGGACGACACCTCAACACTACTCTGACGCTCTCCCACAATCTGACCCGGGAATGTTACCCCATGGTTTCCCTCCTTTCATCAAATATTGGGGTCCTGAAGGCTTTGCCCCAATCCCGTCATCCGGTGAGCTGCCCTGCGAAGGGAAGCTGCACAGGAGGTACTCCCACCAAGTGGGTTTTCAGATTTTTTTTTGCTTCGACAATGTTTTGCGGAATGAAGGGTTTTCCAGTGGCCGGAGTGCAAATCCTGCCACCAAACTCCTAATAAGAGGTAACCCAACTGCAGGAGGATGTCTGTAGACACAGTTGGGAACTAGATATGGATGGCCGTTGGTTCACAAGGAGTTCCTCCACCCTTTGACAGGTTTTGTTTTTAATCCCACTAGGTGTCCATATCATTCACTCTCCTCACCAAGAAACTTGGTGGGGGAGATGGTTTAGTTGTTGACAACCCGACCATGAAACAGGTTTGTACAGGTTTACATGGTACTGTACTTGAAGCAAGTCACAGATCTAATCTGACCTGACTTGACAAAAATCTAGTCTTACCATCTTGCAATCCCACCACCTTACAATCCTCTATACCATCCTACAATCCTCCCATTCTCAAATCTTACCACCGTACAATCCCACCATCCTACAATCCCACCATCCTACAATCCCACCACCCTACAATCCCACCATCTTACAATCCTATATACCATCCTACAATCCTCCCATCCGACAATCATCCCATTCTCAAATCTTACCACCGTACAATTCCACCATCCTTCAATCCTATAACCCATCTTACAATCCCACCATCCTCCAATCATCCCATTATCCCATATCACCATCCTCCAATTTTACCATCCGACTCCTCCCACCCAACAATCCTCCCATCCGACAATCCTCCCATCCAACAATCATCCCATTCTCATCTTACCACCTTACAATCCCACCATCCTTCAATCCTATATCCCATCCTACAATCCCACCATCCTACAATCATCCCATTATCCCATATCACCATCCTCCAATTTTACCATCCGACTCCTCCCACCCGACAATCCTCCCACCCGACAATCCTCCCACCCGACAATCCTCCTATCCGACAATCCTCCCATCCAACAATCATCCCATTCTCAAATCTTAACACCTTACAATCCCACCATCCTTCAATCCTATATCCCATCCTACACTCCCACCATCCTACAATCCTCCCATCCTCCACTCTTACCACCGTACAATCCCACCATCCTTCAATCCTATATCCCATCCTACAATCCCACCATCCTCCACTCTTACCACCGCACAATCCCACCATCCTTCAATCTTATATCCCATCCTACCATCCCACCATCCTCCACTCTTACCACCGCACAATCCCACCATCCTTCAATCCTATATCCCATCCTACAATCCCACCATCCTCCACTCTTACCACCGCACAATCCCACCATCCTTCAATCCTATATCCCATCCTACAATCCCACCAGCCTCCACTCTTACCACCGTACAATCCCACCATCCTACAATCCCACCATCCTCCACTCTTACCACCGTACAATCCCACCATCCTTCAATCCTATATCCCATCCTCCAATCCCACCATCCTCCACTCTTACCACCGCACAATCCCACCATCCTTCAATCCTATATCCCATCCTACAATCCCACTATCCTCCAATCATCCTATCCTTCCATCCTCCAATCATCCCATATCACCATCCTCCAATTTTACCATCTGATAATCCTATAATCCTCTCATCCTATAATAGTAGCATCCTCCCATCCCATCCTACAATCATCATCCTTCCTCTCTCCCTCCTCACATCCATCCGCTGAACAAAGGTGTAAACCAGGTTGAACCTTTACGTTTTGTAACCCATGCACCTGTCGGCTGGTACCTGGATCTGTACCTGTACGTGGATCTGTACTTGTACCTGTACCTGAAGCTGGATCTGTACCTGGATATGTATGTGGACCTGGACCTGGACCTGGATCTGTACGTGGACCTGGACCTGTTCCTGGACCTGGATCTGTACCTGGACCTGTACCTGTTCCTGGATCTGGACCTGTACCTGTTCCTGGATCTGGATCTGTACCTGGACCTGTACCTGAACCCAAATCGAATCGACTTGTTCTCGTTACCCGCCCAACTCACCCACCAGGTTTCCTCATAACAACTCGTCCTCACCGTTTAACGAATCATGTTTCATGTCATTTTTGGTGGTTGGCGCAGTGGTTAGGACAGCGGCTTGGGATCCAAAAGGTCCTGAGTTCAAGCCCCGTTGAGCCACTGAATTAATACACCAGGGGGTTGACTCAGCCTGTCATCCTTCCGAGGTCGGCGAAATGAGCACCAGTATACTGGGCCGGTGTATACCCCGGTTAAAATAGGTGTACCATATCCCTGTGTCGTAAGAGGCGACCACGGTTGCGTCAGGAAGGGCATCCGGTGTAAAACATGTGCCAAATCACTATGTGGATCATACGGATGATCCACTGTGGCGACCCCTCACGGGAGCAGCCGAAAGAAGAAGAAGAAGAAGTTTCATGTCATTTTTGGTCCCACCTCTCAAAGGTGAAGAATCACTTCAGAATGTAAAAAGTCCTCCTAATCCGGATTCGGATCTTCACCAAAATCGAATCGATTCGTCCTTGTCACACACCCAACCTGCCTCACCAAGCTTCGTCCATAACATTTTGAGATATCTTGCTGATAGAGGACAGACAGCCGTGAAAACATACCCCCGTCCCCCCTGTCCCGTCCCCCCCGTCCCCCTTTCGACGTCTGAGGTAATTTAATGAATCCCCTCGCGAGCGGTCGCTGCGTGCTCAGTTTTGGCGCGAAAGAGCTCGCGGCGCGGTTTTCTCTTCAGTCATTCTTCTTTTGTATTATAATTAATCGTTGTGCCGTGTTTGAACTCATTGTGCACAACACTGTAAACCCGACAATAAGCAAACCTGCAATTTACCAAAACGTCGTATAATTAAGTCTTCAAAAAGATATCTTCTGGGATGCAATTAAATAATTGGACGAATTATGGCTTATTATCATCATCGTGAGATGTGAAGATGGTTCAACGTCCGAACTCCTAATCATCGTTAAACAAGTCAGCTCACCTTTACGGTTAATAAATCGTTTAATAAAACGAAGTGTTAAAGTAATAAATGAGGGGAATGATTATTATTGTACAAATTGCGCGTTTTTATACAGAACTCGACTCGTGAACTTTGAAAATGAACTTAAAAGTGGAATTTCGAACGCGATGACGCCATCACGCACACTGCGTGCTCGCGTGACGTCAATGCGCAGGAATGGCGGCCACGCGAAGACTGTTCACATTCGGCTGTGGCGTGATGCGGTATTCCGACCGTGAACTCGTCTGAGCTGCCATGGTAACCGCCACCGCACGCTTTTAACCGACTCCCACACGCACTGCAACCTTCAAACCCGAGCTCGGTTGGAGTGAGACTCGTTTATTGCTTTGCTAAACTCGAGCCCTCAGTGACAAACCGTCGAGCCCGACTTTCCACAACTTGTTTTGTGCCTGTCGGTGTTATTTGGCGCGTTTTTTTTGCAGCGCGTACGTGTTCTCACAGCACAGGCCTTGGTTTTTGCATGGTTACTTTGAGGTGTGTGTGTCCGTGTGCGTGTGTGTGTGTGTGCCTCGGTTGTTTCACACAGGCGGAAGGAGATGAGGATTGGTCCACAAACGAGCAGGATGCCAGCCTGCAGGTGGGGCTGTGGGACCGGGTTGTGTGGCGCACGTTGAACCCGGGTCTTCGCATTGGTGATGGTCCAAGGGAGGTTGCATAATGAGGGGTTGATCATCCGGGTCTTTTGGAGGGTTGTTGGAGGAGGGTTGAGAGGGGTTGTCATGTTGTCGACCAGTCGAGCAGGATTGAGCTGTGTTTGTGTATTTAAAACATGTTTTCATATTTAAACGAGTTGGTTCTTGTTTGTGGAGTTGTTGTGTTGCTTTGATCAGCGGTGCTTGCTTTGTTGAACCCGCCGTCTTAAGTTTGGGTGGTTGGGGGTGGAATGTTCACATTAACTGTTTATGATTGTTTGTATTTGGTAAAGTTTGTTAGTCAGATATTTATTTATTACATACACAAATATGGTGGTGCACTCCTCCACGGGATACACTGGAGAAGGAATTGAGACGGGTTCATCAAGATTTTTAAGGGAGGAGGGGGAAGAGGGTTGTATGCTGAAGAATTAAGAAGCACCAACATACAGTTCACTTTTTGATGAGACCTCACAGACTTGATGATCACTGAACCTCCCCCCCCCCACCCCCCCACAAAGTATCCATGTACCTCTTTGTCTCCAATGATTCCACTTCTCTTTCTACAAGTTAAACTTGTATACTGCTGTTGCCACTAACTTCCCAGGGAGACCATGCCATGCATTAACTTCTCTCTGAGTGAAAGACCCTTACCTGGCTGCCGTTTTAACACTCTTCTTTAATCTCATGGCCCCTGGTCGTATCACTGTTCATTTTGCTGAAAAATACCTTCCGAAAGTCTACATGTACACCATTACATCCACTGCACCTCCTTCATCAAACCAATCAGAGACTGCTTCATAGAACTACCATGAATTTGATAAACATGATCTCCCTTTTGCCAATCCATGATAACTAATTTTCCTTCAAATTTATTTTAATGGTTCCTCATCTGATCCATAATTAACATCTTCATTATCTTCCCCACAACTAAAGTTAAACTAACAAATCTGTAGTTCCCAAATACTTCTCTGGATCCTTTTATTTTAAACTGTCACCTTACTACTCCCCAATTTTACACTGTCTGTCCTGACCCCGATGAATTGTTAAATATATTGGTTACCATCACACTTATCTACTCTATAAATAACACACTTATCTACTCCATTAACATCACACTTTTCGACTATATCAACATCACACTTATCTACTCTATTAACATCACACTTCTCGACTATATTAACATCACACTTATCTACTCTATTAACATCACACTTATCGACATTATTAACATCACACTTATCTACTCTATTAACATCACACTTCTCGACTATATTAACATCACACTTATCGACATTATTAACATCACACTTATCTACTCTTTAACATCACACTTATTGACTATATTAACATCACACTTATCGACTATATTAACATCACACTTATCTCTATTAATATCACACTTATCTACAATATTAACATCACACTTATCGACTATATTAGCATCACACTGATCGACTATATTAACATCACACTTATCTACTCGATTAACATCACACTTATCTACGATAGTAACATCATACTTATCTACGATAGTAACATCACGCTTATCGACTCTATTAACATCACGCTTATCGACTCTATTTGCATCACGCTTATCTACTCTATTAACATCACACTTCTCTACTATATTAACATCACACTTATGTACTCTTAACATCACACTTATCGACATTATAAACATCACGCTTATCGACTCTATTAACATCACGCTTATTGACTCTATTAACATCACGCTTATCGACTCTATTAACATCACGCTTATCGACTCTATTAACATCACGCTTATCGACTCTATTAACATCACGCTTATCGACTCTATTTAAATCACGCTTATCGACTCTATTTGCATCACGCTTATCTACTCTATTAACATCACACTTCTCGACTATATTGACATCACACTTATGTACTCTATTAACATCACACTTATGTACTCTATTAACATCACACTTATCGACTCTATTAACATCACACTTATCGACTCAATTAACATCACACTTATCTACTTCATTAACATCACACTTATCTGCTCTATTGGCATCACACTTATCTACGATATTGACATCACACTTATCTACGATATTGACATCACACTTATCTACGATATTGACATCACACTTATCTACGATATTGACATCACACTTATCTACGATATTGACATCACACTTGTCTACGATATTGACATCACACTTGTCTACGATATTGACATCACACTTGTCTACGATATTGACATCACACTTGTCTACGATATTGACATCACACTTGTCTACGATATTGACATCACACTTATCTACGATATTGACATCACACTTATCTACGATATTGACATCACACTTATCTACGATATTGACATCACACTTATCAACGATATTAACATCACAATGATGTACTCTATTAACATGACATTTATCGACTCTATGAACATTACACTTATCGACTCTATTAAAATCACACTTATCTACTCTATTAAAATCACACTTATCTACTCTATTAACATCACACTTATCTATTATATTCACATCACACTTATCGACTCTATTAACATCACACTTATCGACTCTATTAACATCACACTTATCGACTCTATTAACATCACACTTATCTACGATATTAACATCACACTCATCTATGATATTGACATCACACTCATCTATGATATTGACGTCACACTCGTCTACGATATTGACGTCACACTCGTCTACGATATTGACGTCACACTCGTCTACGATATTGACGTCACACTCGTCTACGATATTGACGTCACACTCGTCTACGATATTGACGTCACACTCGTCTACGATATTGACGTCACACTCGTCTACGATATTGACGTCACACTCGTCTACGATATTGACGTCACACTCATCTACGATATTGACGTCACACTCATCTACGATATTGACGTCACACTCATCTACGATATTGACGTCACACTCATCTACGATATTGACGTCACACTCATCTACGATATTGACGTCACACTCATCTACGATATTGACGTCACACTCATCTACGATATTGACGGCACACTCATCTACGATATTGACGTCACACTTATCTACGATATTGACGTCACACTTATCTACGATATTGACGTCACACTTATCTACGATATTGACGTCACACTTATCTACGATATTGACGTCACACTTATCTACGATATTGACGTCACACTTATCTACGATATTGACGTCACACTTATCTACGATATTGACGTCACACTTATCTACGATATTGACGTCACACTTATCTACGATATTGACGTCACACTTATCTACGATATTGACGTCACACTTATCTACGATATTGACGTCACACTTATCTACGATATTGACGTCACACTTATCTACGATATTGACGTCACACTTATCTACGATATTGACGTCACACTTATCTACGATATTGACGTCACACTTATCTACGATATTGACGTCACACTTATCTACGATATTGACGTCACACTTATCTACGATATTGACGTCACACTTATCTACGATATTGACTTCACACTTATCTACGATATTGACGTCACACTTATCTACGATATTGACGTCACACTTATCTACGATATTGACATCACACTTATCTACGATATTGACATGACATTTATCGACTCTATGAACATGACATTTATCGACTCTATGAACATTACACTTATCGACTCTATTCAAATCGCACTTATCTACTCTATTAACATCACACTTATCTACTCTATTAACATCACACTTATCTACTCTATTAACACCACACTTATCTACTCTATTAACTTCATACTTATCTGCTCTATTAACGTCACACTTATCTACAATATTGACGTCGCACTTATCTACGATATTGACGTCGCACTTATCTACGATATTGACGTCGCACTTATCTACGATATTGACGTCGCACTTATCTACGATATTGACGCCGCACTTATCTACGATATTGACGTCGCACTTATCTACGATATTGACGTCACACTTATCTACGATATTGACGTCACACTTGTCCACGATATTGACGTCACACTTATCCGCTCTATTAACGTCACACTTATCCGCTCTATTAACGTCACACTTATCCGCTCTATTAACATCACACTTATCCGCTCTATTAACATCACACTTATCCGCTCTATTAACATCACACTTATCCGCTCTATTAACATCACACTTATCCGCTCTCTTAACATCACACTTATCCGCTCTCTTAACATCACACTTATCGACTATATTAATATCACACTTATCGACTATATTAACATCACACTTATCTACTATATTAACATCACACTTATCTACTATATTGACATCACACTTATCTACGATATTGTTGTGCATATCACCGTGCGGGCGATAGGCTTTTAGCTAATTCGCAGCCGCACGCACCCACCGACCGTGGCAATCCAGTCGTAGCTTCCGGATCAACGCCGAAATCCAACTTCGGGTGTGTTTTTAATCACACCGTAGATCAGCCAACTTTTCTGTCCACGCGCTACAGGGTTGATCGCCGAATTGTCGATGTACCTAATTATTCGCGCAGACAGAAATGCTGGGGATTTACACCTCAACGGAGCCTGCACGAAAACGAGCTGCCTTTAAGCAGCTCGTTCCGTTTGCGATTTGCCGAGTGGTTTTATATCGTCAAGCCCATCGGATCCGATTACTTTATCGGCTATTAAAAGCCAGCTAATATTCCGAACACAATTACGACAGCTCAATGGAGGAAGGGAAGCAACGAGCAGGTGAATATTCAACAAATGGGGACATTTATTTAGAACACATGCACGCATGCAGTCAAGGCAATTAATGGGGGTAGGGACAAGACGCGAGCAAACAAAAGAACTACAGCCGTTCTATTTATTATTTACACAATCACTTAGTCAGTTCTACTTATAGGACAAGGCGCCACAACTTCCATGCAAAGAAAACCCCAGGAAAGGGAAGGGTAGAACAGGACCCGTAGGCCTTTAATGTTTCCGCGGAGCTGTGAAGACCGAAAGAGCTCCGCGAGACCGCGCAGGTTACCTCCCACCCTCGTGGTGACTCGCTGGACGACCCCCCGATGTCTCGCCGTCAACACGGCAGCTGGTGTGATGGCGACTCGGTTCGTCCGGGCCTTGCCGTGCAGCCTGGTCGATCGGGCCTAGCCGACGACGCCTCAGAGGAGCGAATGGGTCTTGCTCTTATAAGAGTTGATGCTCTCTTAAGAGCCCGCTCACTCCTCAGCGTCGCTCGGACCGTCCTGGGGCCCGATCACCTCGGACCGTTATGCCGCTGGTTGGTGACTTCTCGCCGGCTGCCTTCACCGACCAACAGCCCTGCACCGGACTCGAACCTCTCTCGGACTCCAAGCTCCACTGCGCTCTGACGAGCAACAGCCCTGCACTGGACTCGAACTGGAACTGGCGCTCTCCACCCCGACTCCGAACGAACTGCACTCGATTTCGAACCCAGACTTCATCTCGACTCTGCTCGACTGACTCCTCTCAACTCAAGTGCCGGATTGGCGTCCCAGCACGCCCTTTTAAGGGGTACGGGGATGTGTTTTGGTCTTTTACCTATGACCCTTCACCCCCGCTGGCTTCGCCCCTTTTGTCATTTTGATCCGATCTCCCCGTCCTGACACGGACAAAGCGGACGTGGTCGAGATCACCGGCCCTCGCCCCAACGAGGGAGTCCCCGCGTCTGTCGGCAGAGATGCCGCTCGTCCGTGGAATGCCGTTGCTGGCGAAAAGATGGCAGCGTCTGTGGAGATGAAGGTGAGGAGATGTTGTTTGTTTGTTGATATTGTGAGGGGATGTTGGTGATTGTCGCGAAGGTGGTGAGGAGATGTTGGCGGTTGTTGATAAGGTGGTGAGGAGATGTTTAAAATAACGAGAAAACAGAATAACACTACCTCAAAGATGCACAGCCCGCCTCACGAATAAAGCCCGTTAGACATCGGTGGGGAAATCTATCTGGACACACACTTATCGACATAACTGATCTTCGGGGAACCTGAATGGTGTTCTGTGAATTTCCACAAACGTAACAATATTAACATCACACTTATCTACGATATTAACATCACACTTATCCACGATATTGACGTCACACTTATCTACGATATTAACATCACACTTATCTGCTTTGCCCTCCATACTTGCCCCTTTCCTTGATTCTGCTCAGTGAGTTTTACTCCCCTCATTTTGCTCTCTCCTCCTGCTTTCTTTTCCTTTTCAGTTGTATTTCCTCGATCCAGCCTCCTCTCCCACTTCCTCTGGTTCATATTGTGATGGACATAGACCCTGATAACTCCAAAAGACCAACGTGTTGATAAAAAGACCATGGACCGTCGACAACACTTACCTCTGGTCGGATCCTCATGCAAAGTGTCAGTTTACCGTACTTGTGAGATGACTTCAGCAGATGGGGAATCATGCTGACAGCCGTGCAACGGATATTAATTGGCTGAGCGATGGGAAAAAACGAAACCAAAAAAAAGAACGTGCACCGCACATATACCCATCAATCGCTTTGGCAAGTTATCCCCAGGAGTGTTATATTGCGGATCAAACCCAAACAGGATCACGGCTCTCCCAAAATGCCAAGCCAACTACTCCTTTTCAATGCGCAGCCTCTCCTGTGCACTCCCTTTCTTTCGCCTCTCAAAATGCGCCACTATAATCCTCTTAAAATGCACAAGCTGCTCTTCCTTACTCCACTTTCCTCTGTCCTATTTTATCCTCTGCCTCCTGGGCGTAGCCTGCACCCACAAACCCCGGGAAGGCAGGCTTCTGCCGGCTCAACTAGATTTTGACGTCATGCCCATCAATCATCCTTCGGGGGCGTGACATCGCTTGTTGTCAACCTTTGAAGGTGGGGATTTCTGCCCGTTTGTTGTGGTTTCAGGGATGCATTCCCCACCTTCATTGCCGATCTTGAAATGTAAAAACATAGGGAAAAATCACAGAGGGCAATCATACTGGGGAACTTATTCTTACTTCCTAAGCTAATTAACACCGCACCACCCCTCGTGTGATGACACGTAACACTTAGGCTCACAGATTCCCTACTTACTACATTGAGATGCTTTCCACTCCTCCACGGACCAAGCAACTCCACACAATGCTATTCCCTATTAGATTCTTCCATCTACCCCCACAATCATAACAGTATACTTCAAAGCTAAACAGAATACTAAGATGTGACTAGCTATAAACCTATGTGTTGGTGTATCATCTCTCCCAGGGGTTCACAACTGTCACAATATAATATGTAATAAATAGATGGCCCTGAATAACGTTTAGGTAGAACTTGATGTTCAGGTGAAATCTATGCTCTGTTCATGTTTAACTCTGACACCTCATTAATTTATAATTGTATTATTGTGTTTAACTGAAAGATCTTCACAAGCTCTCTGTTGTTCATTAGCTTAATTTTACTGCTGCAAACTTGGCTGCCAATGACTGGGATCCAGAATGTGATGCCAAACTTGTTACTATTTGTGGTTAGGAGGAGCTGAATGAATTCCGAGCCCGCTGGCGATCGGAGATAACATCTGAGATGAACCCACCCTGTTCAGACTCTGACCAAACTAGCCCATGGGAAGCCAACACACCAGGCCCACCACAGTCACTGGCGAACCAGGAACATGAGGAGAAGGAGGATGAGGTGATGAACCTTCCATCACATTCCAGTGGATCCCATCCTCTCTTACGATTATCTATCTCCTTCTCCTTCTTCTTTCGGCTGCTCCAGTTAGGGGTCGCCACAGCGGATCATCCGTTATGATCCACATAATGATTTGGCACAGGTTTTACGCCGGATGCCCTTCCTAACTAACTATCTATCTATCTATCTATATATCTATATATCTATATATCTCTGTTTATGTATTTCTTTGGTGATTCATATGGTCTGTCAGAGGTCAGCAACCCAAATAACAAAAAGAGCCATTTCTTCAAATTCAGTCAAAAATTCTATCTTAAGAGCCACAATGCATGTAAACCTTATTTCAAAAAAAAAAAAAAAAATCCAGGATCACGACTTACCTCTACCCATTTGCTCCTCCCCCCCCCCCCCATATCTGGAACCAACTTCGACATCCTTTTCAATGTCATTCTTCCCTCCAAGTCTTCAAGACAGCAGATCACCACCTTCTCAGACCATCCTCCATCCAAAACTATTATCTTTTCTACCTCTGTTAACCCACCCACACCCTCAGACCACCTTCTTCCAAATTTCCTGTTTTTCCTGAGGGTTTGCTGCTGTATCCATCTACTTCACCCTATGTTTCTTCCCCCTACCCATCTTTCCTCCACACATCCCTTATTTGTCCAACTCTCCCTCTTTTATCTTTCAGCCCCGCTATTTGTGTCCCAACCCCTCTTTCTACTGTTCCTTTTGTTCTGTTACATCCTTATTTGTTCAGTGTTCTCGGTCTTCCTCGAGCCTTGACCTTGTATACAAAAAATAAAACAGGACAGAGACACGCACGTTGACTTGTAATGCAATACAAGTTGACTGATGTTCATAAACTTTTCACATATTCTGTTTCATCACTCTTTACAGTTTACACATTGGTGTTTTTATCGTCCCGACAGTCTCATCTCCGAATGCACGCACACACTTACACATCCATCCATCAATCCATTGGGACAATATACCAGCATGCTGGCACTCATTTCGCCGACCTCGGAAGGATGACAGGCCGAGTTAACCCCACCTAGTATTAATTCAACAGCTGAGCGGGACGTGAACTCAGGACCCTAGGATCCCAAGCCCGCCACCCTAACCATTAAGCCAACAACAGGCATACGCACATATGCACACGTGCCATTTCTTGGACTGCTGTGAGTCTCATTCCAAAACTCTCTTAAACGCCCCTCATAACTCGAAGTCAAACCTCCATGTAGAATTCTTCATCTTGTTGCTTGTTCGGCAGTCTGATACGACAACTAATCCTCCCCATCGTTACGATTGCATCCACAAAATACATTGCAAAAACTCACCGTTTTAACTCCTGTTTGAAAGGGGAACCCAAACGCTCAGACCACTTCGACGCTAATCTATCCCTTGATACCTACAAAATAAGTACTGCAGGTGATTTTGCACATAAGCCTGTTGTTGTCTTAGTGGTTAGGGTGGGTGACTTGGGATTATAGGGTCCTGAGTTCGAGAATTCAGAATTCAGCTCACAGAATTCAGCGATAATCGGATGCATTTTCCTGTTTATCATTGTCAAAGTTCTCAAGTATTATTTTATCTTTTCACAACATTCACAAAGATTTTTCTAAAAATTGATAAATAAAAAAGGAGATTCGAACAATCAGGGTCAGAAACCGCACATAAATCCTGAGAGCAGCAGGTTGCTGATCCCCGGTCTATGTGAATCAGGCAAATGTTTATCTTGGATTTTAAAAATACTGTATTCATATTTCTCCCCGAAATCACATTCACACTTTTTGAACTCCGACAGTATAACAGACTGTATGGTGATCATGAAACTTGTACAGTCCTTAAGTGTCCTTGTGTTGCTCTATAGGCTCGAGAGCTGTTCTTGAGAGCGGTGGAGTTGGAGCAGTCTGGAGCTCTTTATGAAGGTAATGTGATGCACGACGCACCAGCAACAGGACAGACTGAAATTGTCATAACTTGCTTTGTTCTTTTTCTTCATCATGCTGGATTGTAAGTTAACACAGTACAGTGTATGATTTTCTTTGTCCAGAATTATTCACCTCCACGAGCAAATTCTAGACATGCTGCCATTTGTAGTACTATGTCGGCTGCAATGAAGTTTTGCAAACAAACTAAACGACTTGTGTTTTTAATTCCCACAACCTTCCCAGCCATCAGATTCTACCGCCAGGCCATGCAGCTTGTACCCAACATTGAGTTTCGCATCCGTGATGCATCGATAATTCCCTCCAATGGCGTATCTGGCAAGAACTCTGAAAACAACACCGATGGCCCGTAAGAGCGAGCCTATCATTGTGTGCAGGCGAGACTTGGTTAGCCAAGCAAGGCTTTGGGACTTCTTGGCTCACAGGAAGGATCTCTCCTCTCTGTTACATAAGGGTGTGGGGATTGTCAAATCTTTGTTTCCGATATCTGTTCAAGTCGGAATGTTCAGATCGATTATCTCAGACTAGGCATATCGATTTGACAATATAGACCGAAGGTGGACGAAGGTTATGTTTTTACCCCTGTCTCTCTTTGTCTGTGAGCAGGATATCTCAAAAAGTTATGGACTCATTCGGACGAAACTTGGTGGAGAGGTTGGGTGTGTGATAAGGCCAAATTGATTCGACTTTGATCAACATCCACATCCGGAAACGAGAATTATTGAAGTGATTCTTCACCATTGAGCGATCGGGCCAAAACAATATATCGCACGATATCTCAAAAAGTTGTGGACGGATTCGGACGGATGCGTGTGTGACTAGGACAAAAATGATTATATTTTGGTAAAGAACCAGATCCATATCCTAGAATTTTTATCGTGATTCTTCACCATTGAGTGATGGGGCTAAAACTATATATTATAAAACGTGATAGCCCAAAAATTGTGGACAGATGCGGATGAAATTTGGTGGATGAGTTGGGTAGGTGACAAGAACAAGCCGATTATATTTTTGATGTCCGGATCCAAATCCGGCCTATTTGTGGGATAAAAAGCATAAACTGTTCAGCCTGTCGGAGGTATGCACTCCACCGATTGCCATTCTTGTTATTAATGCAAATGTTTATTGTCACTGACACTCAGAAAGCACTTTATTTCCTTTCACCATTTTGACCCGACATGGTACTTGCCATGGCTGTGACAGTGGAGCTGATGATGAAGTGGCCAATGAAGTCGATATGGGTGAGAATGAGAGCTTGTGGCAACAACAGCAGCAGCAGAAACACTTGAATGGGCAGGAGGCACTGCCGAGACTGTGTCAGCCAGCAGTATCTACGTTTCACACTCACATCTCTGGTGGGTTCTGCATTCGTGCTTTTAAAGCCACAATGAAGTGGTGAAACGATGAACACAATAATGGAA
The DNA here is from genome assembly GCF_056783735.1 of Eptatretus burgeri. NCBI lineage: Eukaryota > Metazoa > Chordata > Myxini > Myxiniformes > Myxinidae > Eptatretus > Eptatretus burgeri. The sequence continues at coordinate 9,482,248 of NC_140971.1, read as the reverse complement.
AAGGCCACTGTTGATCCGTGTGTTAGTATTTGGTTGGAAACATCTTCATGAATTATACTTGAACTGCTATGTGTTTGCTTGTTTTTCTCAATGATGGATTATCATGTTGACAAAGCCTCAGATACAGTGGGGAGAACAAGTATTTGATACACTGCCGATTTTGCAGGTTTTCCCACTTACAAAGCACATAGAGGTCTGTAATTTTTATCATAGGTATACTTCAACTGTGAAAGACGGAATCGAAAACAAAAATCCTGAAAATCACATTGTATGATTTTAAAATAATTAATTTGCATTTTATTGCATGAAATAAGTATTTGATACATCAGAAAAACAGAACTTAATATTTGGTACAGAAACCTTTGTTTGCAATTACAGAGATCAGACGTTTCCTGTAGTTCTTAACCAGGTTTGCACAGAGTGCAGCAGGGATTTTGGCCCACTCCTCCATACAGATCTTCTCCAGATCCTTCAGGTTTCGGGGCTGTCGCTGGGCAACACAGACTTTCAGCTCCCTCCAAAGATTTTCTATTGGGTTCAGGTCTGGAGACTGGCTAGGCCACTCCAGGACCTTGAGATGCTTCTTACGGAGCCACTCCTTCGTTGCCCTGGCTGTGTGTTTCGGGTCGTTGTCATGCTGGAAGACCCAGCCACGCCCCATCTTCAATGCTCTTGTTGAGGGAAGGAGGTTGTTGGCCAAGATCTTGCGATACATGGCCCCATCAATCCTCCCCTCAATACGGTGCAGTCGTCCTGTCCCCTTTGCAGAAAAGCATCCCCAAAGAATGATGTTTCCACCTCCATGCTTCACGGTTGGGATGGTGTTCTTGGGGTTGTACTCATCCTTCTTCCTCCAAACGCGGCAAGTGGATTTTAAACCAAAAAGCTCTATTTTGGTCTCATCAGACCACATGACCTTCTCCCATTCCTCCTCTGGATCATCCAGATGGTCATTGGCAAACTTCAGACGGGTCTGGACATGTGCTGGCTTGAGCAGAGGGACCTTGCGTGTGCTGCAGGATTTTAATCCATGATGGCGTTGTGTGTTACTTTTGGTTTTCTTTGATACTGTGGTCCCAGCTCTCTTCAGGTCATTGACCAGGTCCTGCCGTGTCGTTCTGGGCTGATCCCTCACCTTTCTCATGATCATTGAGGCTCCACGAGGTGAGATCTTGCATGGAGCCCCAGACCGAGGGAGATTGACTGTTATCTTGAACTTTTTCCATTTTCTAATAATTGTGCCAACAGTTGTTGCCTTCTCACCAAGCTGCTTGTCTATTGTCCTGTAGCCCATCCCAGCCTTGTGCAAGTCTACAATTTTGTCCCTGATGTTCTTAGACAGCTCTCTGGTCTTGCCCATTGTGGAGAGGTTGGAGTCTGATTGATTGAGTGTGGACAGCTGTCTTTTATGCAGATAACGAGTTCAAGCAGGTGCAGTTAATACAGGTAATGAGTGGAGAATGGGAGGGCTTCTTAAAGACAAAAGTAACAGGTCTGTGAGAGCTGGAATTATTACTGGTTGGTCGGTGATCAAATACTTATTTCATGCAATAAAATACAAATAAATTATTTAAAAATCATACAATGTGATTTTCAGGATTTTTGTTTTGGATTCCGTCTTTCACAGTTGAAGTATACCTATGATAAAAATTACAGACCTCTACGTGCTTTGTAAGTGGGAAAACCTGCAAAATCGGCAGTGTATCAAATACTTGTTCTCCCCCACTGTATTTCTTCTTATGATTGACTCTCCAATGATCTCATCCCCAGCCTTACCAGTAGAACTACTCATGTATATGTTCCGATGGGTGGTGTCCAGCGATCTAGACTTGCGCTCTTTGGAGATGCTCTCAATGGTTTGTCGAGGATTTTACATCTGTGCAAGGTGAGAATGGTTGACTTTTTCTCTCGGCAAATGCCCATCTTAACAAGGCCAATATAACAGGCATGTGGGATTCTGACTGTGCTCCTTGCAGAGACCCTGAGGTTTGGCGACTGGCTTGTGTTCGGGCATGGGGTCGTGTTTGTGGGCAGCTTTCCCCATACACGTCGTGGAGGCACATGTTCCTGGAGCGACCCCGTGTGCGTTTCGATGGTAGGATCTGATTACAGCAGGACTTTTTGATAATTATTGTTTGTTGAGTGCTATTCTATCTGGCAATGCTTTTCACCATCACTGTCTGTCTGTCTATTTACTATGCAAGTTCTAAGGTTCACAAATCGTGCAAACACATTCAGACAGAAACATTGGACAACGCCGGAATTGACTTCAGACAAACGCAGCCAGTGAGAGTGATGCAACCTTGCGAGAGGGAAACAACTTATCAGTACACACTGCGTGTCGGTGCCGCCATTTTAAGTCGCTGCTCTCTCTCCTGTCAGCAGGGAAACTAACCCCTCTGCCCCAATAAATATCTCACTTGCCCCCACTCCCCATCCTTCCTTTGGGTTTATCCATGCTCTATCTTTTAAATCAGGTATATTTGACCTGGGGATAAATTCCGTTTTTTTTTCTTTTTAGGGGGTGGGGGGAATAACTTGGCAATCTTTGGGGGTTTGGGTTCCCAAGCTCCAGCTTTGCTAACGTGAAGTTCAAGCAAATTGTGTTGCTATGTTCTTAGAATTGGTAACACTACTGGAGGTGACTGAGGATAAGTGTCCATTTGCGGATATAAATCGGCGAATCTTCACGTATTTACCATCAGAGTCTATCATTGGATACTTCCGTGGTCTACGCTGAATGTTGACTTTCAGGATTCTGGCCTGTCAACCTTCTGGCGAAAAGCTGGTGGTGAATACCAGATTCTCTCGAATAGAGTTCTCAAAGTCCTCATCCCATTTGCCACAACGTAACACTGTGAGGCTGGCTTTTCTCCAATGGTCAACATTAAAACCAAGGCAATAAATAGATCGGTTCTTGCTCATAAACCTGTGATGTGATCTCAATGCGACAAAGCCTCGCATCTCAAAGCTGATGAAGACGAAGTATTTTCAACCATCACACTGGTACTTTAATCTGTGAAGAATTGCTTGTCATGTGCTTCAACTTGATAGGGCTCGTGATGCCAGGGGAGAAGGATTATTCATCTTCATGTTTTATAAGACTTAGAATCCAAGTTAAGTTTTCAGTAACCACTGGATGGTGAAATATCTTGGAAAAATGATGAGAATAAAATAAAATTACTTTTGTTTTCTCATATTTGCTCTTTTTTTTTTTTGAGGAGGGGTAATTCAGGTTTTGTTGGATAGCATAAGGAGTTACAGTGCCAAAAAAGTTTGAAGAATCATCACTGCTCTAACTGTTGAGCATCGAGCAAGGAAGCAGCATGTTCCACCTCTAAAGTCTTTAGTATGACTCTGTCAGGGTCAGAATGAAACCTCCGACGTCCGAGACTCGGAGCGGACACCCACAATGCCAGTGAGTTTGTTTTTAATTATTTTCCCTTGTCATTGTGTCCATTGCCTGACACGATGGTACACCAAGCAGCCCTAACACACTTGTCTTTGAGCTGTCTAGTTTGGGTATAATCCTCTGCTTGACTATAAGGTGTTGTTCTGGTGCTCTGTATACATGGCATTGTATTACAAAATATCATCCCTTGGTTGGACATTAAGCTGGATGTTTTGTCTGCTAGCATTTGTTGGTAGATGTTCGATATCCCATAGTGTTTTTTTGCAGAGAGTATGCGAGTTATGGTTAGCCCCCTTGTACAAATTCCAAAGTCCTACTCGTATCGCCTTCAGTTGAACGTTGGGCCTCGCCAGCTGATTTTTTTTTGAAAGATTTTGGCCAGAAACTTTTCCCTGCAGAGACCCCCCCCTCCCCCCACAAGAAAGTGGGAATAATTGGGTCTGTTGAAGTTGTTGTAGTGGAGTCATTGTTCACATTTTTTACCCCTCAGCCTGAATTGGGCTGAAAAAGGGGTATTGTCGTCACAGGCGTTGTCTGGGCGTCCGTCCGTCTGTCTGTCAACTTTTGGTTTCCGTCAATTTCGAGGAGAACGCCTTGTCCGATTAAATCCATTTTTGCAGGGTGTGTTGGGATTGAGTAGAGGAAGGTTCCTTTCGAAAATGGGCGTGCTGCGATTTTCAATATGGCCACCATCTTGAAATTGGTTTGCGTCAAGGGGCTGAGGGGTTACGCCCGCTTTGCGGTGATATTTTTCAGGAATCTACATTACAAAGTGGTAATTCACTTTTTTTTTTTCACCGACTTGATATTTTATCTGATCTTGACAAAACTTGGCCTGTATACTCAGGGGCTCCTGTTGGGGTGTGGGTGGAGTCGGGGGTGGGGGGGGGGCTGCTATCACATTCGGTGTTCATTGAGGACATTCAAACTCCCAGAAAGTCATGAGGATGTAATGCACAGCTTTAGCAACTCTCTCTGGGCAGTATCTGTATCTGTATCAACACTGTGCAAACTCCCAAACAATAGGTTTATTTATGTACAGTCGTTGGGGGGGGGAGGGGGGTGGAGGATCAGAGGGAATCTAATTTGTATAATTGGCTTGATTGACCAACATTACCACATTCAGACTGTCTAAAATCGTTTTAAAAGCTTGTAGGTTTGGGGCATTCTTTGCATTTTCAGGGAGGAGGTTTCATTCAGGATTGTACGTCGGTGATGAGAAAATTTATAACAATCTTTGTTAAAGCTTGGTGTTGCGTATGAATATGAACTCAACAGACATCAGGAGCTACGAATATGCAATAAGGGTAGGTTTCAGATGTGAGATATTGTGTTTGGGATAAGGCAGTGAGTCTCTTTATAAATAAACTCGCAGAGCCGACCCGTCGTTTTGCTGACTAACTAATTGGTCGTTGTGTTTGTTATTATTTTTATTTTTTTATTACTTTATGTTATTATTTTTATTACAAAAATTATTACGTGTGATAGGACACTCCGACAGGTCGTTAATATAGACCAAGAATAGTGTCGGTCCTCAGACTGACCCTTGAGGTATGCCTGAGATGACTGGAATGGTATTTGAAGTAACACCATTCAGGAGTACACACTGATGACTGTTGGTGAGGAAGCAGTTGATCAGGACAGAATGTTGCTTCTAATGCCATAGTTATGGAGTTTTGTAAGTAGACGTTCATGAGGAACTGTGTTGAATGCCTTACTAAAGTCAAGGAAGATGATATCAGTTTGTCCATATTTATCCGCCTATTTGTCAAGATCGTTTACTTGGACAACTAACTGGGCATCACAGGAATGATTTTTCTTAAAGCCTTGTTGGTTCCTCGACAGGATTTTATGAGTCTCCAGATGGGTCATCATATGGTGACTATTGATGTGTTTGATTATTTTGCTTGTAGCAGAGGTATGTGAAATAGGACGATAATTTTCCGGATTCCACCTTTCCGTGTCCGCAGGCCCGGATCGGTGTTCCATGTTCTCAGGCGCAGTCGACTGAAGTCCTGAGTTTCTCAAACACAATTGCTGATAGTGAGGAGTTGAATGAGTGAAAGATGATGATGAAGTGTCAAAAATCGCTTGTAGCGTCTGAGGGATAAAACTGTACGAACAAGAAAGGCACTCGGAAGAGCGTATACCTCTGCCACGCAATGCCTGATCCATGAGAACATATCTTGCCCAATACATTTTTGAAATACTATATCATGCTATGTAGCGTTTTTGGCCCGATCTCTCAATGGTGAATAATCACTTAAGAAAAATTAATAATTATTGTATCCGGATTCAGATCTTCACCAAAATCAAATCGATTCGTCCTTATCACACACCCAACCTGCCCACCAAGTTCAAACCAAATTCGTCCACAACTTTTTCAGATATTGTGATGTATATCATTTTTGACGCTATCTCTTGTAGTGTCGTGGCAGAGGTGCGAACAGGCAGACACGAGCCGGAGGGTAACACAACTCCGCTTTATTGTCTCGAGCGAGAGGGTGAGCGTCGGATGCCCGTAACTCCGCTTTAACACGCACTCGATGCACTCCACAGGCACACGATCTACAAGACACTGCTAATTATACCACATGCTGCTACTGATGCTACTGGTGCTACAAGTCCTTAGCAGGCGCGAACAGCTATATGCATTGCAGACACGTGACTACCATCACAACTCCTCCACGCCCCCACAAGGCTGTACGCATTGTGCTTTGCACGCGTATGCCAATACGCCACATCTCTCATTGGTGAAGAATCACTGAAAAAATTATCGAATCCGGATTCGGATCTTCACCAAAATTGAATCAATGATTTCTTTTCACGTGTCCACCAAGTTTCGTCTGAATCCGTCCACAACTTTTTGAGATATCGTGCTACATATCATTTTTGGCCCGATCACTCAATGGTGAAGCATCACTTTAAAAATTCTAGTAGCCAGTTCCGGATCTTCACCAAAATCTATTCAGTTTGTCCTTCTCACACACCTAACCTGCTCACTAAATTTCATCCGGAACCGTCCACAACTTTTTGAGATATCCTGCACACAAACAGCCAAGCAAACAAGACAACCTCGTGCAGAGCACGATACTTGCAAAATTCATAAACAAATTTGATCTGAAAAATAATTGGTGGTTGAATTAAATGACCAAATGTGCAAATCCTCTTCAAATTTCAAGTCAATTGGATGAAAATGGAGGATTTTAGAAATACCACCTTAGTTGTTGATCTTGGGCCTATATTGACCTTTTCGTCTGTGTTGACCTCAAAAATATTTTGCTGGTTGAATTCAGTGACCTGAAACATAAATCTTCTTCAAATTTCAAATCAATTGGATGAAAATTGATGATTTTAGAAATCTCACCTAAGTTGTTGACCTTTTGACCTCAAACAATAGGCTTGTTCCTTATGACAAACTCTACCATGTGGTGAAGATCGGTTTAAAATTGTAACCTGCAGGCTATAGGCAGATAGACAGACAGACAAACAGACAGACAGAATAACAAAATCGACTGACCAATATGTTTGAGAAAAATCTTCGATTTTGCAAGTAACAAACGGACAGACAGGGATTAAAACAGAACCTCCTTCGCCTTCAGTTGCGGAGATAAAAATTGGGTTTTATTGCACTGAAAAATTACTGTGGTACTGTATTTGGTGAACCCTTTTTGGAGGGTAGATACATCATGAAGTACAGTAAGTTCTCCAACAACATCGTTGATGTGTCCCTAAAAAGTGTGACGTTGTAAGAAACGACCTTGTTGGAAACAAATTTTCTGTTTTTTGACAAGGACAAAATGATTAGATTTTGGTGAAGACCCGATCTGGATCCGGATACCAGAATTTTTTAAGCGATTCTTCAACATTTAGCGATCGGGCCAAAAACGATATATTGTTGTGGTGCCGGGTATCGGTGGCGAGCACGACGGCTTGGGGAAGCAGTAGAGTCGGCTTCACCGAACACATCGGAATTTAGGTCGTGACCCTCGGATAAGTCCGAAAGGCATGGGCCCCTTACAGTACCATGAATCACCAATAATTTGACCACGTGGGGTCGGATTAATTGCCAAACTTCAATATACCTAAGTACCCACGCAGCAAAGCTACCGGGGAATTCACACCCTCGGCAGGCCTCGAGCGGGTCCAGCCGTTACCGTGCTCGAACCGTGTGTAACCCGAGCAGATGGTTACCGAGGCCTGTCGGTCCAAATGAACAATTACGGCAATAACGGCCTTCCTAATCCCCAATACGCACCGTGGCAAACCAATGGCAGAAATGACAAAGAACGAGCTGGTATTTTCAACAAAAAGGATATTTATAAAAATAATCGGGGAGGGGAACACAGAGCAGAGTTATCACAAATAAAGAAAGGTATCAAATGTACAAGTAATTCCTTAAACAATTCTACTTGGAGACAGGGCCCACAGACATACACACGCACACACAAATACCCAGAAAGAGATGGGCCTCGAGGTCTTTATTGCCCCTTCAGCTCAGAAGGGAAGATGAGCTGAGGGAAGAGAACATGCTGGCTACCTGGCCGCGTTCGTGCGGCTGGACAACCGCACCTTACCGGAGCACCAGTCGCCAAAGAACGGACCAGGGCAGCCGAACCCAGAGGAGGCGAGACAAGGTGATCTCCCGTGATGAGATGGTCGACCGCTTTTAGTAATGTGCCAGACGAGACGCCTCGGATGCGCGGGATACAGTCAGTCGCAGACACAGACAGAAGAGCGCTCGAGCAGACGGGACGCAATCTTCAATCCTTTTTCCGTCGCTTTTTTGGGGCACGGTCCGCTCCCCCGTTGCCTGCTCTCATTGGGTGGACGGCGTGTCGTCGCTCTGCCTTCTTGCAAAGGACCGCCCCGGCTCTGGTCCACGCGTTGCCCATTGGGCGGAAAATGTCGCATACCCTTATTTGGCGCGCAGCCAGAGCGAAAGTGCTTCGTGACCATATTTGGTGTGAAATCCACACCGCCTGGGGCATGGAATTCCGCACACGCCCGCATGTCGGCGAGCGCGTGAAGAGCGCTGGCAATGCGGCGAGCAGAGTGTTGTTGCCGTCGTTGTTGTTGGTGATGTAAAAATCCTAACTATAAAATAATTCACAGCGCATAATATCACAAATATTATTCACAGCGCAAATAATATAAAATAATTAACAATTAATCACCCATTAGACATAGGACGGGACCCTACCTAGAAACACATACTTACCGATACAACTGATCTATAAGGACTCTGGCTGTTGTGTGCGATGGGTTCCAGATTCATAACAATATAGCAGGATATCTTAAGTTGTGGACAGATTCAGACGGTGGACAGGTTGGGTGTGTAACAAGGAAGAATTGATTCAATTTTGGTGAAGATCTGATTCAGGATCCAATAATTTTTAATTGATTCTTCACCCTTGGGTGATAGGGCTAAAAACGATATCTAATATATCTCGGTTGTGGACGGATGAGGACAAAACTTGGTGGACAGGTTGTGTCTGTGACGAGGACGAATCGATTTGATTTTGGTGAAGACCTGTATACAATAATTAAATTTTTTTTTAAAAGTGAATCTTTCCTATTGAGAGATGGGGCCAAAAACTATATGTAGCATGATATTGCATAAAGTTGTGTCCACGAGTTATGACCAAACTAGGTGGATGAGTTGAATCGGTGACAAGAACAAGCCGATTCGATTTTGGTTCAAGTCCGGATCCAGATCTGGCCTCTCGGTGGGAAACAAAACGTAAACTGTTCAGCCTGGCGAAGGTACACGCTCTATTGAGTGCCATTCTAGTTTTAAATGTTGTTGGTTTGGCTTAGCCGGGGTGAGAAATGCATCACCCCCAGACACAGGACGATCGCTCTAACGATGACACCACCGAGTCTGCTCGTGGAGTTGCTGTGAAAACCTACCATTCTGCCAACCTGGAGGTACAAACGGCTGTGTGGTTTGACTTTTATGGTGGTATGATTTGAAAAATGTCTCGAGGTTTTGCTGTTTACCGATAATACAGTATATATATATATATATATATATATATATATATATATATATATATATATATATATATATATATATATATATATATATATATATATATATATAATCAAGTCGTAAACATTTAATGTTTACAGATGTCAGCCGTTGTACAGTCGTAAGTGAGAAAGTTGTCACATCACTGAGGTAGAGAGACAGACTTCTAGCTGTGCAAGGAATGCTTGGACCAGCCAGCCCCATTGAAGAGTCGATGGAAGAGGCTTGGAGAGACAGCATTTAGGTTTTCACAGCAGTGTTTTGTATTCTCCGTGAGGCATGCCTTCTCAATCACCTCTTAAAAACCTGAAAAATGACTTGCATTGTACTGTGTTCATTGTCTGTTCAGGAATTGAACCCAGATCAGACATATTGCTATTTATCTCGCAGCCTATAACATTAATCATTGCTAATCAAAATCCATTCAACACAACGAAAAGGAAATATTCAAGCTTAACATGATGATAACTCAAATTGCCTCTGTTGTTAATGCTGTGGGAACAGCTGCAAGAATATGAGTTTGGTTTCCATTTCCACCCCATAACGTTTCTCTTCGACTTGGAATCATAAACTCCTCCTCTTAGCGTTTCCTAGCAACTCATTAGAATGTAAACAAGTTTTCCTATTTTCATGAAGTATGACTAGAGCTATAAAATATTAAATAAAGAGCTCATTTGGATTATTCATTCTTGATTTACTTGAGTTATTTATCTGTTTGCAGAATGCAACCACAATCCACTTCATCAAATGTGCAAAGCTCTTTCACAATCCACTTCATCAAATGTATAAACTTGTATTTATTATGTCTGCGTGCACGTAGGATGTTCCACAACTTATGCTTGCAGTCTGTAAGCATGTCCCACTCGTACTTTAATATACTGTATGTATCTATCATGACCGTTTCCTCCTACTTCATTTCTGTCCTCTGCAATAGAGGTATGGATGGATGATCATCTTCGCACCGTTGGGCGCATAAGGCTGCCGAAACAATTTAATCGGATTAGGGGGTATAATTTTGGACCAGTCACCACTCTGACGCAAGATACTCAAATTGCTCACTTTTCTCGGTACTCATTTTGCTCTAACCTCAGAAAGATGACAGGCTGAGTGAACCCTCCTGGTGTTGTTTTGGCATGCCTGGAGCTTGAACTCGGGACCTTACGATCCTAAGCCACCATCAAGCTTGTGGTAAAGAGGTACATTTGCTAGTAATTTTACTTCCAGTTAAATTGATAACTATTGCCCCATCCCCTATTGCGACCCATCCACCATGAGAAATGTGCTTATAATCAGCCGATACCCGTTTCACCTCGAAGCATAGGGAATGGGGCACATTTGGAAACAGCCACAGATTATGGTAAATAATATCTCAACTCATCATGTTTATATATGTCCACCTTTTGGTTTATTTAACATTCTTGGTTCCACCTGTACATGTCTGATATTTGCCAGCTTGCCTGTGTCATCCAAGATTCTGCTTAAAGGTCACATGACACTCAAAAGTTTCTGGTTATTTATGTATTAACTTGACCTTCCTAGTGAAAAAATCACCCATCTTTCTTTTTTTAAATCAACAATTGGATAATTAGACCAATATTTCAAACATTTGTAGTGCTTTTCACAACTTGCTATGCCCTGCCCCTCAAGAAAGTGGAGTTCAGCGAACCGCAGGTCACGTGACCGTTGACGTCATCTCCAGAACGCGACTCGCTCAGAGTCTATTGATTCAACGTCGCGCTGTATAAAGTACGAACAAATCCATTTTGCACATTTGTTTGCTATCTCAATGATCTTCTTAATTCCTGTGATTGTTTCGTGGAAGTTTTTAAGAGTTTTAGCCTTACTTTCGAAAATGCCTGCAAGATGTATCGTAGCAGGATACAGCAATACAACCAAAGACGGTGTAAGCCTTCATGTATTCCCGAAAGATGAGAATCTTTGGAGAATATGGACATCTAAAGTGAAGCTGACGAGGGGAAACTGGAAAGGCCCCAGTGACACGAGCATCATTTGCAGTGCCCACTTCGAAGACAGTGACTTTGATCACGGGCACTATTCGCTGTTCAGGTTGAAGAAGTTGAGGAGGCTGAAACCTGATGCAGTACCCATCATCAAAAGCAATGTCGTCCAATAAATCCGTCGTCCGTCCGACTCGTCCGATAAATCTGACATGCTGTCGCTTTCTTTTATTATTCTCTTTTCTTCATTGTTTTCGACTGGCGCTACATGACGACAGCAGGAATAAAATAAATAAAGATGCAACAGAACGTCAGATTTATCGGACTACTCTCGAGAATTGTGTCGCAAGGTGTGTTCTGCACACAAGTTTTCATCGTATCCAGACAGGAAGATTGCTTCGTTTTATGCGTAGAGAGATATGGCCGATGACATGGGCTGGCCTTGCTTGCGATTCATTCACCGCGGAGCAACATGCCCGCTGCGCTGGTCACGTCACCTCACTAAAATATTTCTGATATCGAGCAGTATACAAGTCGAATTTACATTATTGAATTACGAATAGGAT
>NC_140971.1:9452778-9465278 GCF_056783735.1 Eptatretus burgeri | reverse complement strand
CTTTCTTGGCTGTCGCTGGGCAACACAGACCTTCAGCTCCCTCCAAAGATTTTCTATTGGGTTCAGGTCTGGAGACTGGCTAGGCCACTTCAGGACCTTGAGATGCTTCTTACGGAGCCACTCCTTAGTTGCCCTGGCTGTGTGTTTTGGGCGTTGTCATGCTGGAAGACCCAGCCACGCCCCATCTTCAATGCTCTTGTTGAGGGAAGGAGGTTGTTGGCCAAGATCTCTCGATACATGGCCCATCCATCCTCCTCTCAATACGGTGCAGTCGTCCTGTCCCCTTTGCAGAAAAGCATCCCCAAAGAATGATGTTTTCACCTCCATGCTTCACGGTTGGAATGGTGTTCTTGGGGTTGTACTCATCCTTCTTCTTCCTCCAAACACGGCGAGTGGAGTTTAAACCAAAAAGTTCTATTTTGTTCTCATCAGACCACATGACCTTCTCCCATTCCTCCTCTGGATCATCCAGATGGTCATTGGCAAACTTCAGACGGGCCTGGACATGCGCTGGCTTGAACAGAGGGACTTTGTGTGCGCTGCAGGATTTTAATCCATGATGGCGTAGTGTGTTACTTCTGGTTTTCTTTGATACTGTGGTCCCAGCTCTCTTCAGGTCAATGACCAGGTCCTGCCATGTCGTTCTGGGCTAATCCCTCACCTTTCTCATGATCATTGAGGCTCCACGAGGTGAGATCTTGAATGGAGCCCCAGACCGAGGGAGATTGACTGTTATCTTTAACTTCTTCCATTTTCTAATAATTGTGTCAACAGTTGTTGCTGTCTCACCCACCAAGCTGCTTGCCTATTGTCCTGTTGCCCATCCCATCCTTGTGCAAGTCTACAATTTTGTCCTGATGTCCTTAGACAGCTCTCTGGTCTTGCCCATTGTGGAGAGGTTGGAGTCTGATTGATTGAGTGTGGACAGCTGTCTTTTATGCAGATAACGAGTTCAAACAGGTGCAGTTAATACAGGTAATGAGTGGAGAATGGGAGGGCTTCTTAAAGACAAAACTAACAGGTCTGTGAGAGCCGGAATTCTTACTGGTTGGTAGGTGATCAAATACTTATTTCATGCAATAAAATGCAAATTAATTATTTAAAAATCATACAATGTGATTTTCAGGATTTTTGTTTTAGATTCCGTCTTTCACAGTTGAAGTATACCTATGATAAAAATTACAGACCTCTACGTGCTTTGTAAGTGGGAAAACCTGCAAAATCGGCAGTGTATCAAATACTTGTTCTCCCCACTGTACATGCATGTATGTATGTACATATATATATATATATATATATATATATATATATATATATATATATATATATATATATATATATATATATATATATATATATATATATATATAATATGCAATTTCATACTTTTGTGTGTCATGGGACTTTTAATGAATGCAAATACTTCTCGTTACAACCACAGGTGTATACATCAGTTGCACGTCGTATATCCGGCAGGGTGAGCCTTCATTGGATGGATTCTATCAGCCCTGGCACCTGGTAGAGTACTATCGGTAAGCGAGGTTGCAGTTTACTAGCCGTTTATTCATTTGTTTTTTTGACTGCAGTTGGGAGTAGGTGGAATTCTAGTGTTTCTAAATGTGTTTACCTACTTTGACATGTGGTCCAGGTACCTCCGTTTCTTTCCGGATGGTCAGGCCATCATGTTGACGACTCCCAATGACCCTCAGACTACCGTTGCCCGTCTGTGCACGAAGAACCCGCGGTAGGTTTTTGTTATCGCCAGCTTGTACACCCCACGCTGACATGCTTTCCGTTCTTTTTACATCGATATTTCTGCATATTATTACTTTATCTGGAATTGGAATTCCAGATAATGTGTTGTCATCATGCACTGTGTCTGTCTGTCTGTATGTCTGTCTGTCTGTCTGTCCATCAGTCTCTTATTTTCACTTCTCCAGCCAAACTGCTGGGCCGATCCGGCTTAAATTTGGCTGCATGGTTCCGCTCCTGACTGGAAACAGGGATTGCAAAGCTCGTTCCGGTCACCTGACTTTAAGTAGGTCAAAATAGCGAATTTGATCAATTCCTTCAAAAATCTTCTTCTCCAGACCCCCCCAGTCAGAATGCCACCAAATTTAGCTGACATGAGGCCAGGTCTCAGATAAGACAGGTCCAGTTGTCCTATTTTTAATCTCCTGGTATTTATCAGCCTGTAATGTCACAGAAAAATTTCCTTTTTATCTTTTGCATTTTGGTGTAGATTGTAGTTGGGGGCACATTATGCTTGTGACAGAGTTGTAAGTTCATAATGAGAGTGCATTTTACACAAATTGAGTGATGATATAATTATAGATTCAAATTAGAAAGGTCAAGCTCAGTTATAGGGTGAAACACTGCAGCAACGAATTACAAACAGACACAAATAACAAAATGACAGCAATGAACATACTCGTCAATCTTACTTATCCAGAGTACAACAGCAGACATTTTTAATGCCATTTTCCTTGCTCGAGCGGGGTGTTAGCCTTTAGTTATCCTGAGTGAAGTTGTCAATGTTTTGCAGAACACTGGACCATAAAATGTAAAATTAAAAGGAGGATTATATGAATTGGTGAAAGTGTGTGAATGAAGCTATAATCCATGTTTGGAGATCACCCTGAATTAATCTGGGTTTTTATGGACGGAGGTAATGTTTTCCGGTTGTCCGTTCGTCCGTGCATCTATAATAGGTTTTCGCTACCATGATACCGTAACTTAACGGCTGAAAGGATCTAAGACAAGCTTGGTACAAGTAAGTATGATGATGTAAAGGTAAATTCATTAGATTATGGTGTCAAGGCATCAAAGGTCAGAGATCCTGTCAGGTAAAAATTATGTTACTGCACTAACTTGTGGACCAGTGATGGAATTTTGACCAAACTTGATATAAGTACTGTATATATTTTGATGAACTGATTCGATTTTGGTATCAAGAGGTCAAAGGTCAGAGGTCATGTCAGTTAAAATTGTAACACCAGCACAGCTCAAGGGATTTAACTTGGGACAACTATCTATAATGATGTAAAGATGAACTGATTCAATTTTTGGTCAAAAGGTTAGAGGTTATGTTTGGTACTTTAAGTGATTCTTCACCATTGAGAGTTGGGCCAAAAAACAATACAGTATCTAGCATGTTATGTCGTACAGTTATGGATGGATTCGGCCAAAACTTGGTGGATGAGTTGGGTAGTTGACAAGAACAAGCTGATTAGATTTTTGTTAAGGTCCGGATGCAGATCCGGCCTATCGGTGAGATGCAAAACGTAAACTGTTCAGCCTGGCGGAGGTATCCCCTCTACTGAGTGCCATTCTAGTTGTTATATTAATGTGGGTTTTTGTTGTATTTATATACTCGCTTTACTGATGGGGCTGTTAAGGAGGTGGGGGGAGAGGGGAGGGAAACGAGAGGGAGGGGAGGGATTGAACAGGGGATGGATTGAAGAGGAAAGGGGGAGGAAGGGGGAGGGGAGAGGGGAGGGATTGAGGAGGAAAAGGAAAGAGAGAGGTGAGGGAGGGGAATGTGAGGGGTGTAGATGGCATTAACAAAGAGAATGATAAATTATGCTTCATGACTGAACACACAAAAAAATGAAAAAACTCATGTCAGAACAGCTGTACACACGACGACACAACAGATGGCAAAGTAATCTGCTGGCACATCTGCAAAAACTTTGATGGCTAGTTTCAGAAAATTTGTGGGAACATGAACCAAAATAAATCACTGAAAACATGGAAGCACTGCTTGCTCACATATGACCTAATGATCCCATCAAGCGTGAACATCGAAAACAAAGCATTGCGACCAGATATCATACTTTGGTAAAAAAGGAGAAGAAGCTGAAAAATGCCAAAGTTGTCCCAGTGATAGTTGGAGCAATGGGAATGATGATGAAGAACCTCATAGATATATTTAAAAAAACATCCCTGGGAATATTACTACAAACTATAGTTGTAAGTTGTCCGGGGCTCAGTGATGATCCTGAAGAGAGCCATTGACACAAAACTTTTGAGAACAGAAAACTTCACAGCTTGGTCCATGAATCGTGACCCCTGACTGAAATGAAGTTGGATACTTTGAGCCCTCCCTGGAAGGACTCCATTCCACATTTTGAAACTCACATATGTGGATACCAATGAATGACACGCACAAGCAGAGGTGGATACTTTGAGACCTTGTCGGTCTCTGTTTCACCTCCTGAAACTTACCCGCATGTGGCGAGAGGCGACAACAGTATCTCGCGCACGCACACACACACACACACACACACACACACACACACACACACACACACACACACACACACACACACACACACACACACACACACACACACACACACACACACACACACACACAATGCTGGAATTATAGATAGATACCTGCATTCATCTGGGTTTTTCTTGTTTTTTGTTATATACATACATTAAACTGGGTTTTTCTTGTTTTTTTTTTGTGATATACCTGCATTAATCTGGGGTTTTCTTGTTTTTTTTTATATACCTGCATTAATTTGGTTTTTTTATTTATTATCTGGGTTTTTCTTGTGTTCCTCCATTAATCTGTGTTTTTGTTATATTCATCCATTAATGTTGGTTTTCTTTTTTTTTGTTTTTCTTGTGTTCCTCCATAAATCTTGGTTTTTGTTATATTCTGACATTAATCTGGTTTTTTATTTATTATCTAGGTTTTTCTTGTGTTCCTCCATTAATCTTGGTTTATGTTATATTCCTACATTAATCTTGGTTTTGTTGTGTTCATATTTTAATCTGGTTTTTTTGTTATATTCCCACATTAATCTGGGTTTTTGATGTATTCCTATATTAATCTGTTTTTAGGTCAGCTCGCTGACCTAATATAACCGTTCGATGTCCTCAGATCCGTCCGTCTGTCTGTCTGTGTCCGTCCGTGTGTCAATTTTTATTTTTCTATCTCCTCCGAGACGTATCGGCTGATTGAGTTCTAACTTGACACGATGATAATACTAGTTGCTCTCTATAGACCGTCTAAGCCCTTTTTCGCATTTTCGCCTCTGGGTCAAGGTTACAGGGTCATCAAGTGCAAAATGACCAATGGGTCGAATGGCCTATAAGGAAGCATCGGACGGCTATAATGCATCATGGGTTTCATAGGGATTATTTAGAAGATTTAATTCGACCAACTAGTTTCTTGTTACCTGTGTCGTTTGGCCCTGTTTATTGGGCAACGCAAGGTCTGCTGACTTCAACACGGCTTCGCGCGGTTATTTTAAGTTCAATTTAAATTCTGTTTTCACTTTTCATAGTCGCTAAGGTTTATTAACACTCGGTTTCATCAAGTTTTGTGAAAATTGAATGTTTATATCCTTTTTCTGTTTAGAATGCATTGTGGCGAGGGGTAGCTTCCATCCGTTTCCATGCCATATAAAGAGGCTGTCTTAAGTTCTAGTTGATTTCTATTTTCACTTTTGGGACCTTCTGGTGTAGCTACACGTTTAATGAAGATAATTTTCGTGCAAATATGCTCAGAAACACTTTTCATGAGGAAAACATATTCAATTCAAATAACCGTGAGACTCTGGAAGGGACACCACATGCTTTCCGTTCGCTGCTTCATCTCGTAATTTGTCCTCTTGAGGGACTGCTTATTCGTAGCATCTGTGAGATTAATGTTTATATTTTAGATGGTTTGGGGATGTGCTCAACGAGTATCTGAAAGAATTATGGTGAAAAACGGACGTTTTAAGATTTTGTTAGGGCATTTCATCCGATGGCGAGCTGGCTGGTCACGTGACGCCGTGCAAGCAGTGAGTGATTGAGCTTCTCGGTGGCCCGAGGGTCCTTTTTAGTTTGGGTCCAGCTCTGTCCTGGATACAGCCATGAAATGCACACACTTAGAGTGTTTATTTCACGTCCATAAACATGGGTTTGAAAATTGTATAATGATGTTGGGAATGATTCCTAGAATATGGAGATTTTTGCTTTGCTTATTTTGCCACACTTTGCCTCGCGTGTTTATTTTAAATTCAATTTGAATTCTGTTTTTCAATTTCCGTAGTCGCACAGGTTAACACTCGGTTGCATCAAGTTTTGTATCCGAGCTGACCTTCCAACCGGCTCGGGTGTATTATTTTGTGTGTTAATATTGTTACGGATTTATAAACCGTGTACCGAAATTGAAACGCATACAGCACGTAGACTCTTAGAATAGTGTAACACAACAAAATATGAAAAACTCAAGGGGTGTGAATACTTTCTGTGAAGGTACTGTATGTTTTCCTTCTGTCTGTCTGTCTATTTGTTTGTGTGCAGGATATCTCAAAAAGTTGATGGATTCGGATTAAATTTGGTGGGCAGTTTGGGTGTGTGACAAGGGCGAACTGATCCGGTTGAACTGATTTGTTGAAGATCCGGACCCAGATCTGATAATTTTTTAATGTCAGTGTTTCTTCACTATTGAGAGATGAGGCTAAAAACAATATATAGCATGTTATTTCAAAAAATATATATTGGCCCTGATATGTTTTACTGGATCAGGCATTGCATGGTGGAGGTATGCGCTCTACTGAGTGCCCTTCTTGTTTATCATTGTAATTATTGGTGATCCACATGGCTTTTCTGAATTTTTGTTCCAATTCCCAGGTTTTCTGAAATTGTAACCAAACTCCACAAACGGCATCGCATTGTGGTTTATACCTTAACCGTTCCTCCCAGTCTCGGATCTTTACCACATTGTGGTTTATACCTTACCGCTCCTCCCAGTCTCGGATCTTTACCACATTGGGGTTTATACCTTACCGCTTCTGCTAGTTTCGGGTCTTTATAAATACTGTTGCGGATTCGCGCCCGCCGGCGTGCGAACGGCCACGTAACTCGAATCGCGGCACGTCGCCCACCGGACGGACAATCCAGTCGTGACCCTCTCGGACTAACGCCGGGAACCAGTCACGGGTGGACCTTTCGGTCTCACCGCGATCGTGCCAATCGGCCCCCGCGTGGGATAGGGTTGCTCGCCAAATTCGACCTACCTAAGTACCCACACGGAGGGTAGACCGGGCGATCGCACCTCGCCGCAAGTCGACTTCGGATACGGGCCACTTAAGCGACCCGTTCCGTACTATCGGGATAACCGAGCGGTGTTATTCGTCGGCCTCGACGGTTCGATTAATTATCGGGCGTCTTAGCCCATGACCAACCCTTTACGTGAAGCAAGATGGGGATTCAATGAAAGAAATGACGAAGCGAAGCGGGAAAACAGTTCAACAATAAGCACATTTATTTCGCGATGAACGGAAAGCACACATATATAATTCCACCAAAAGCACATGTAAAAGAAGAAGACAAAAAGCAAATGCAACAATGCAGATCTATCCGGCTACCGGGCACTCGGCAACACTTATACAATTTTACTTCACAGACGGCGCCGACAACACATATTCCCAAAGCAAAAGAAAAGAGAACCACCCTCCAGGATGAGGGGGGTAGGCGGGCCTGGGGCCGAGACCGTGTCGGGCCTACCCGTCTGATGATGAGACGCGAAGTGGCGGTGGTGCCTCAACTCCGCGGGCCTCGCGGACAGTGTCTGGTAGGGGGTGGGATGGGGGCCCCCTTTTGTCGCACTATCTCAGCGCGGGGGGAAACAGGAGGGGGTTGCTGATGCTCGGGGAAAGGAGGATTTCACAAAATCTCGGGTCCCGCGACGAGCGTCTCCACCACGACCTCGGTCGCGCCACCGGCCTCTCCCTCCGCAGTTCCCCGAATCCGACGCGAGCACCCCCTCAACCGCCTTCGCCGCCGCCGCCTCTCCACAGCTTCGTCCGATCGCCCTCTCCGTCTCCTCTCTTGACTCGTCCCAACTCTTCACTGGCTCCGCGAACTCCCAACTGCGAACTGCGAACTGCCAACTGCCAACTGCGAACTGCTAACTGCCAACTGCCAACTGCCCTCCTCTGACGAACGCAGTCGTTTTTATAAGCCCCATGGCTTCGCTCTTTTACCCTTGACCCTCTGCCTCCGACCTTTCACCTCTCTAACTGGCTCCCCATTGGCCCGAGGAAAAGTGGGCGTGAATGCTTTTTGATCCATGAATTTGCATATAGCGAACGCCCTGGAGGCGGGGCCAAATCGCCCCTCGCTCACCGATTGGACGGAACAAAAGTGGGCGTGAGTCGTTTTTGATCCGTTTTTCTGCGGAAAGTCCGTGATGTTTCTGAACACGCTGCTCGGTGCGTTTCCCGCACGAGTCCAGCATCGGTGCCCACGAGTGGCGCGAGATGACGGTGATGCGATGGTGGCGAGTTGTGACGGTAAAGGTCGTGG
This sequence comes from Eptatretus burgeri, assembly GCF_056783735.1. Taxonomy (NCBI): domain Eukaryota; kingdom Metazoa; phylum Chordata; class Myxini; order Myxiniformes; family Myxinidae; genus Eptatretus; species Eptatretus burgeri. The sequence goes on along the minus strand of NC_140971.1, from coordinate 9,456,962 downwards.
CGGTTGTGGTGAAGCGGCGTTGTGGTTGGTGGTTGTTGTTGTGATGGCTGTTGAGACGTGGTTGGTGGTGGTAATAATGGCGGCTGGTCCAAAATAAAGATAGTAAAAGAAAAACGGCTATCCTGAAGAGTCGCAGCCCGAGTGAATGACATTTATTCCCTCTAGACAACGGGTTTGGGCCTAACTACACATATACTTACCGAGATATCTCACCTAAGGGACCGGAATGGTGGTTTGCGAATTTGGTCAACCACAACACTACCCCCTCCCCTTTTTACAGACTCGTCCCGAGTCGTCAAATTTTCGTGTGCCATCATGTGTAGTTTTCCCCTAGTACATTTTACCTACGGATCCCTGAGTGCGACATTCATGGTATTCGTGTCCCCAAAATAAATAACCTAAGGGCTGAGTAACTACCTAAACAAACTCACTCACACGGACGACTTAAATAAAATTGCCGGCGCTAAGACAAACATGCCGGGGGCGCACTCATATTTACAGTACATCTTAACCTTAACTTACAAATTTTACACTAAACCATGGCCCAGGATCACTGAACTCTGCAAAAAGAAAGCAGTTAGCAGGGAGCCAGGCTGCCCGCATGCAGTCTCTGGCTCAAATAATGCAGGTGACAGGGAACGTGGCCGGCTGCTCACACGCAGTCCAAGGCCTTCAACCCGATTGAGTGTTATTATCTTTGCAAACTTTGTTGCGAAGGTTATGTTTTGATCGCTGTGTATTTATTTATTTGTGAATATGTTTGTTTGTTTGTGATTCGCATACTCCAAAAGTATTGAACTGAATCGCAGCAAATTTGGTGGGATGATTGGTTATTATCTGAGGACCATTTGATTAGATTTTGGGAGCGATCGGGTCAAAGGTCAAGGTCATGAAAAGGTCAAAATCGTCTTTTTACCATAGCACGGTCAATTTGTATCCAATTTGCATGCAACTAATGCCAAAATGTTCAGAATTCAATGCCCCATCTTGTGATATGTGACATGATACAATGACATAATAACCCTTATTAGTGGTTGGGAGTCAAAAGTCAGGGGGGGTCACGACATTGCAAAATGTGCGGTTTTAGTCATAACACGGTCAATTCTTATCCGATTTGCATGAAACCAACACCAAAATGTTAACTGTTCTGTTCCCCACACTAATACCAATTACAAAATTAAGAGTACAAAGGTCAAGGTCGAGGTCATGAAAAGGTCAAAATCGTCATTTTGCCATAGTGCGATCGATTTTTATCCAATTTGTATGCAACCAATGCCAAAATGTTGTGAATTCAATGCCCAATCTTGTGATATACGATATGACACAATGACCTCATTACCTTTGTTAGCGGTTTGGGTCAAAGGTCAGGGGGGTCAACGACCTTTATTATCATAACACGATCAATTCTTATACAATTTCCATGTAAGTAGATTCAAAATGTTTCGAATTCAATTCCCTATCCTGTGATGTGTAATACTTGATTACTTATAATGTGACCAGTTGTCATCAGATTGACTTGACACCAACACCCAAAAAGGTCAGTGAGTTCATACAGAAATTGTACAATGTACGTGAATCGGTGTCAAACAGCAGGAAATTTAATGTTTTTAAACCATCATAACACATATGAGATGGCACATGTGGTATGGGATTAAATACCCTCACAATCAACGGTTTCTGGGGGGAGGGGGGCAAAATGTAGCGTTGGTGAAGGTATGCGCTCCACTGAGTGCCCGTTCTAGTTTTAGAACTTGGAATGCTGGGAATAATTTTCCCTTTTAATATTTTCACTGATGTGCTTGTTTGTACAGCATTGACGCCGTGCTCTCCGGACATTACCGCCTGTCCAATGACCGTGTGGATGACATCAGGATCTTTGCTGTGTTCATGAAGAAACCGGAGAAGGAGGTATGTACGCTCTTATCAGAGATGGTTCGTTCCTGGATTGTGGCAGATTTTTTTTATTGACTTTCAAAATTTATTGAACATTTTTGCTCTGAGTTTCTTTTTTAACTGATTAATTTGTAAAGACTGTTTAGTAGGTTTGGAAATATTGTTTGTGGAAAGGCCAGCTCAGACAAGTTTCATCATTTTGTTTTAATAGACTATAATATTGAACTTCTTCACATTCTTGAGAAATTAATAATGACAAGGTCATTGATCATTAAAATGATTATTGGGGGATTGATGACGTCATTCTGACGTTGGGCCATTAACCATGTGGATTTGAACAGTATTTGGTTCTATCAGGTCAGATCCACGCCTGGTCTGTGTTCATTTCATCCAACTGTCCCTGGCATTGCAGCAGTGGATGTTAGAAACAATGCTGTTCAGAAGGCAGCGCTGTCCCCCGGTGCCTGACACCGAAACGAGCTTCCACGTAGTGCTGGGAATGGCGGCGGGTGCACGACAGCGCTTCGGCAAGCTGCAATGGGTTCACCACGCGTGTCACCGCCTGCACAGGTAACCGCAAGTCTCATGTTAGTGGTTTGTCGGTGAAGACACTTCCCTGTCCATTGTGCTGTCGATCTACTCATCCATCTAATAATCCAATTATTTACTCCTTTCTGTTAGAGCCTCCGGAGAGACCACCATTTCTGCATTTGAAGTGGATCGCAAGTACCCACCATTCTTCTTCTCCCGCGTGCGATCTTTCACTGCAGTTTCAGAAAGGCCCTTGTGAGAGCCTACCTCCACCATGGAGAGCGCTGCTAGTACGAGGATCGGAGCTATTGAGAGTATGTCGAGAATGCTGTATCTCTTGGTTTGTTTACCATAATGACTGAGTGACCTGGGGAAGGGAAGAAGGATTCTGATTGAGATTTGCTCAATTATCGATTTGGGTTAAAACAGAACATTGCAATCTGATTACTCACAAGGCTTGAGCAAACTTGTCATATTATCTCCCATCCTTTCCCAACAATATTTTTCTATCTCATCCTCCTTCCCTCCCTTTCACCTTTTTTTATTTTTATTTTATTTTTTACCTTCCACTCACCTCAATCTCATGGAAGTAAAAGTTGAGCTAAATGTTATGGGATTTGTCATATCAGTTTATCAAAAAAAACAAAACATTCTTTTTGAGGACTCTTTAAGCGTTGCTTTTAAAGAATTAAAATGTCCTTGGTTCATTGTTTTATCCAAATATGAAAACACCATTTTTGTTTTATTTGAGCTCCTTTAAAACATCTCTTTTTGCCTTGGAATTGGAATTCCACACGATGACCGTTTGGTAATGACTGCAATCACTGACGCCTTTACCTGGGCGGTGTGTCGTTCAGTGAGGTGTGCGGTTGAGTGAGTAGAGTTGTTTTTAGAAGAATTTGAGATGTCTGTTTACCATGTTCCTTGATCTATATTTCAGCACTCTGGTGTAACAAGCATATTGGTCTCCCTCGTTTGATTGCGTTTAGAGAAATTTAAACCCCCTGTTTAAACACTGGTTTATAACAAATTTGGTTGAGAAATGCCCTTTGTTGTCCTGCTCGTTACATTTTGCCTCAATATTGGTACAGGGACAACCCAGACAATGAAAATGTAAAGGGTGTAAAACAGTCTCTTTTGGGGGGGAAGGGTGAGTGTGGGTTTTGTTTGGGGGGGGAGGGGGGATTATGTACACTTGCACAGTTATAATTCTCCTTGCAATGTGAATTCACCAGGACATTGACTTGTTTCTTGTTTCTTTTCTTGTTTCTTTTTTCTTGTTTCTCTATTTATGGGCAAAAGCCCTGTTTGTGATTGAACAGCTTATGCCCAGTCGACTTGCATCTCGGATATCGTTTCCCCTGATTTGTGGGACAAATTCAAGGCAACATGGTGAGACAAAGCCCTTGGGGGTGGTGGGCATTGAAATTTTACATCCCTGGGTCAGTTTCTTCTTTCTTGTTCCGATATTCAACTCTGGATTATTTTCTTTCTTTTTTTTTGTTAACTGTTATCTGAACTCCCGTTTAATCTGAATTTGGTGTTTATAAAGTTTTATGGGGCCTCACAAAGGCCAATTCTATGAAAATGTTATTTTTCCTCATCATCTTGCTGGAAGAATGATGCACTGCTTCTTCATGATTCCCTCACCAAATCAGTAATCTGGAGTGGAGGATTTGCTAATTCTGAAAACGCTTTAGCTTTGTTCAAAGTTTTGAGATTTAAAAGCAAGCCTGACGATGATCGTCAATCCAGTGGTG
>NC_140971.1:9445523-9447278 GCF_056783735.1 Eptatretus burgeri | reverse complement strand
CACAGACTTCATCTTCATCGGTTCAACCAGTTATGTTCAGATAAAACCAGCATCCTGGTTCAATGAAAATTAAGGTTTATTTATGAGTGTGAAACACTGAGGTGTTTAAAAAAAAAAAGTGGGTAAACCCTGTTGATGTGCATTTTTGCAGGACTACAGCACAACAAGAGATGGAAGACGAAGAATAAAACAATAAATCACCTTATTTGTTCAATCCACTGTTGCTTAACACTTGGTTCCTTCGGAAAATGATAAAAGCTGCAGTACAGGTATGATTCTCTATTGGTGATTACAATGTGGAATGAAACACTGTACCATCTTCACAAAGCTACAATGGCCAGATTCTTCAAGAGTGTAAAACCAAGCTGTGCATTGTAATTTCAGATATGTTTTGTCCACATGCCAACGTTGCCACTGACAAATCTCATTTGAGTGTCATCTAATTGCAGGTGATTCCAGATATGTTTTGACATCTTCAATGAACCATTTGTAACTTCCTGACTTAACTCTTGTCTGCGCAGACGGACAGGCTTGGAAGCTCAATCAGAGGTTTTTATGGAAAACTTTTCCAGCTGTAACATTGTCCACATGCCAACGTGATGGCGTCGCCTCAGTGCGCTTTTGTGGTGTTTTAAACCAATTAAAAAAATAAATGTTTGTTTTCGTGCGGGTGCAATCCCCAAGAGAGAATGTCACTTCCTCCCATGAGAATCATTGTTAATTGTTTCAGCCATAATGCTTGGCACGATGGCATTCATCAATGTTTTAAGGATGAACACATTGGCGATTTTGCCATCACTCGATCCGGTATTTTAAGGCCCGGTCACACCTTGACGTTTTAGCCAACGTATGCCGATTTTTGATTTTTTTTTCTAAAACGCTGGCACACGTTGAATACGTTATGGGTAAGTTTTGATAACATTGAGAGCACGCTGGCATACGTCGTAGTACGTTGCCATACGTCGTTGTACGTTGGCTTTAAACGTTGTACTTTTCGGTTGTCCTCAAATTTTTTCATGCTTGAAATTTCACGACGTATGCCGGCGTATGACTCACACGTTCCGCTACGCTGGCCACAAGTTGTAGGCACGGTCTGGGTTCGTTGACAGACGCCAACACATGCTACTTGTAAGTTAATCATAAGTTGAGACACGCCGAGGTAGTGTTTAGAGTACCCGAAACTTATTTCCTACCTATGATTAACGTGTTGTTGGCACGTTACACGATCGTTGCCACACGTCGACAGACGTTACTTTTAAGTTACTCATAGGCTGAAAGACGTCGGTATAATGGATCGTCCTTTCGTCAGCGTCCACGGCCACGGCCAGGACACTTATTTGCAGCATTCTTCAAACTTTTCTTCGGCATGACGAGGATGTTCACACTTCGATGTCTAGCTTAGCTATGATTCCAATTGTCCATCGGCAGCGTCTATTTAAAATAGTCGAGTTTGAGCGTTTTAACACGTTCAGAAGAAACGTTTCAAATTTCCAAACCCCAGCGTCAAAAAAACAAAACAAAAAAAAAAACAAAGGCGAGTGACAGTACTTAAATCGTTCATTGTAAACAATGAAACTAGCTGAGTGGTACCGTTGAAAAGTCGTTGATTGTAAAAAAAATCCAATTGTTGAGCGCAAGCGTCTACTTTCAATAGTGGAGATGCAGCCATTTAAATCGTTGAGTGGCAGCCTATGAACCTACCCGTGGACACGCGGACGCAAGGACGATCCATCATAACCCACACCCTCCCCCTCA
>NC_140971.1:9428023-9430523 GCF_056783735.1 Eptatretus burgeri | reverse complement strand
TCTCCCTCCCACCTATCGCCTTTGCCTGTCACTGTACATACCCACTCCCTTAATTTGTCAAACCCCAATTTAGCCCCAACTTATTTTTTAATTTTTACTTCCCCACTATAAATCGTCCCCTAACCCCCTTTACTGTCCTTGTTCGGCTAACCTATCCTGTCACCTAGCCTACTCCCAACCCCTACGTTCCCTTCCCGGAGGGGAACAAGGGAGAGCTAGCGTCCTGTGTCGAGGCCCAACGAAGCCTCAGAATGGCCTCCCCAGAGTTCGGCGATCTATAACACGAAGTGGGTCCAGCGGCCCACGACGAGAGCGAGGGGATGGATGGTGCGGAGGGGTACATCTCCTAATCTACCCTAACCATTTAACTGTTAAACTACCCCAGGGCTTTCAACAAGCGCCTCTCGCTTAAACTATTGGTTCTAACAACCCAGATTCCCGTCGCCTGTGTTGGTGTCCTCACAATTTCGGGCCTCGCCCCCCAATTTTCTCTCCGTGCCCTCACACGGTCTCATGGCTGGGACACGTGGCTCCCTTTGGCAGGCACGACCCTCTGCCGAATCTCCCGCGATGGCACCCCCGGGCACTACACTGCCTCCGAGCCTACCAGCTCCCTTACACCGGGGAGTGCCCCCCATGGCACCTCCCCTGAAACGCACACGTGGCAGGCTGGCTTCCCAGGCCCCTTTCCGAGGGTCACCCGTGCCCACAACACTGCCCACGCGGCTAATGGCGCCCCGGGCCCCCGCACCAAGCAGGCGCACCCGTGCCCACTACGCTATCCCGGCCCCCATGGGCCCTTGGCCTACCACGGCCGACTAGCCTGGTGCCCGGGGTACCCACTCAGCGATACTCACTTTTCGCAGCCACGCTCCCAGCCCGTCAACAGGGCTCCTGCACCCCTCCAAACGGGTTTCGAGCCTACACTCCCACCAACAACAAAACGACCTCCATTTTGTAAATTTGACTAACCCCCTAACTCAGTCTACACTGACCCCGGGGTCCCTTGGGCGGGAGTCACTCCTCCCCCCAATCACTCATCGCACCATGCATTCCCCATTCGCTCCACTCACACAGACCCGCCGGCCTCACTCACTCAACACGCACACGCTTCCACTTCACTCACCAAGTCTTCAACACACTCACCGCTGAACTCTGCCATCCTTCTAACTACATCCCCGAACTAACTCGTGCTCCCACGTCGTCCCTTATACTATAGCACGTTCCATTTAACACTACGTAGCTAAGCTACGTCCCCGCTACACATCCACAAGTCTGTCACTGTCTCCTAACTCAAAAAAAAAATCATTTTATTTCCCAACCTAATCTGGCTACAATCCCTCTAACTAATCCATTCCACGGACTCCATGAGGACTTACCCCTGCCTCATGAAGTCGGTCTAGCTAAGCTAACCCTTCCCCCTAACTAGTTTCCATCCTGTGCCCCGGTCAAGGGGGTCTTCCACCCCTTGCCCAGGAATCCTGTGCACCCGAAAGTGAGGCTTGTTTTTTTTGTTTTTTTCATGCGCAGCACCAGCGCGGCAACTCGCGCACTTTGCACCTGCCCGTGACGTCATGCAGCTGCACGTGTTCCTCGTCCCTCCTTGGACGGTACCATCCGGCAGGGATACCCCTCCTGCCGGATTCCAACCCCACGTGCAGCCATGACGTCACCGTGCGCAGAAAAAAAAACAAGCCCCACGTCTCGAGGGGTTCCCCACGCGAACACATGTGCTTTGCCCGTTGGGGCTTAACACACACGATCGCGTGGAGAACCCGTCCAGTCCAAATCCGTAATCCTGCCCAAACTTTGTCCGTCCGCGGGATCGGCAAATCCACCGCGTGCGTTTCCGGACCGGGACTTCACTCTCGCAAGCGAGCACGTGGGGGCCTCGTGCGTTGCACAGCACGGACCTCGTGCTCACTGCTGGGTGAACCCGGCACGGTCCCCGAAACAGCTACAGCCGCTACCCGGCTTTCTTTCCTCACATGTCGCCGTCGTCGTCATTCGACCCACGCACACCTGCGTGTTACGACGCTCACACTCCATTCCATTACATTCACCCCGGGAGACGCGGCTGCGTGCTCCCGCATGCCAACCGACATCTCCCTCACATACCGCTCTCTCACACACACGGTCTCCCTTGCATAACCCATACCTCTCACACGCGCGGGGGCACTCACCCGCGGTGCCTCACTCACACACCGTGCCTCACTCACACACGCGGGGGCACTCAACCGCGGTGCCTCATCCACACTCGGCGTGCTGGGAAGCACGTACTCTGGCACCATCGCCACCACACCACTCACACACGGGGTCGCTTCCACACACAGGGACGCACTCACGCCTTGCACCACACACACAGGGACAACCACACTGGGGATTCGTGTCCCCACAAGGGTCTCCGGGGCCTCTATACCCCCCAAGCTCTCCGTGCACCTGTCCACAGCACTCCTCCCCTCGACCTCGCAAAGCACGACCGAACTCACCTGGTCGTGAC
>NC_140971.1:9380523-9420523 GCF_056783735.1 Eptatretus burgeri | reverse complement strand
TTCTGTGTTCAGTCCACCGATAATGCTATGCCCTGGAGAGTGTTTTACGTCACTGTAAATCTTTATGCCCACTCTGAAGATCCAGCTAAGGATTTCGTTCTCATGATGAGGCAGACTGCACTGGGCCAATTCATCTTCTTCAGAACTTTCACCTTCTTCAGATAAATCATTCACGGCGGTTCTCATGGCAAATTTTGTCACAGTTGAGGACGCAACTATGAGGGGTTTTGTGACATCCAATGGCTGCACGAATGTCACCTTGTCACTACCTAAGTGAACCTCCATTTTCTGCTTGAAATTGTAGCTTTTGTAGGCTCCAGCCTCAATTCCAAAATCATTCAATAACAGCATGCTGTAGTGTTCCCAGATGTTTTTCAGGGTAAACACATGTCCCTTCTGCAGCTCTTTCTCAAGCTGGTTCATCACATTTCTGAAACAGATGCTTTCAGGAGACTGGTTTTTCTCTCCACTCTCCTTTTTATACTTTCTGTGAAAAGAAACATAACACTTGAGGTGATATTTACCTTCAGCTGCCATCAAGTCTGAAACACCTGCAAACCTGAACTCTCAAACCTCTCCCCCTCCTCAAAATCCTGGTGGCGTTTAATCAAATCTGTTTCTGGTGTATGTTCTCCCTCCATCCCCTCCCTTACCTCAAATGGCCGCACTGCTGATTCCACACGTGATAAAGCTGAATGTCTAAACTCGGTGTTTGCAGCTAAATCTTGTGTCCTAAACCCATCACGATCTCTACCCACTATACCCAGTCGCACCCAACTGTCCCTGGACTCTGTATCCTTTTCTCCTGACAAGGTGGAGAGCTTGCTTTCAAACCTCGAGTCAGATTCTGCAACCGGTCCAGACGGCATCAGCCCACGTGTCCTCAAAGCCTGCTCTTCTGCTCTTGCTCACCCTCTCTCTGTTCTATTCACCCTCTCATTTGCCCAAGGTCATCTGCCATCTACTTGGAAATCTGCTAACATCACTGCCCTGCATAAAAAAGGTGCAAAAACAGATCCCTATAACTACAGACCAATCAGCCTTCTCCCAATCATCAGCAAGGTGATGGAATCCATCATCGCTTCAGATATGAAATCCTTCCTCTTCTCCAATGGCTTGATTTCCAATCATCAATTTGTTTTCAGACCAGGTCACTCTACCCTGGATATGCTGCTTCTGCTCTCCCATCAATGGATGGAGGTCCTCAATGCCAGACAGGAAATCCGAGCCGTATCCCTGGACATATCACGTGCTTTTGACACAGTCTGGCACCCTGCCCTACTCACCAAACTCTCTTCCCATGGTATTCAAGGCCATCTCCACTCATGGCTCGCAGACTTCCTCTCCTGTCGCAGTCAACGTGTGGCCCTAAATGGAGTTCTTTCATCCCCTCTTCCTGACCAGGCTGGAGTTCCTCAAGGTAGCGTTCTGGGCCCTGTTCTTTTTCTGGTTTTCATCAATGATCTCTCGGACTCTCTGGAAAATCCTCTATTTCTCTTTGCCGACAACTCCACCCTCTGCCGTACCATCTGTCATCCCTCAGACCGGCAAGCAGCAGCTTCTTCGCTCACTGCAGATCTGGATAAAATCACAAACTGGTCCAACACGTGGAACATGTCTTTCAATCCAGACAAATCTCACACTCTCACTATGTCTCTTCGAAAGGACCATTTACAAACCCCCCCCCATCCACTTTCTCAACAATCCTCTGGAAGAAGTCTTTTCTTTCAAGCTTCTAGGTCTCACTATCTGCCATGACCTTTCCTGGGAAAGTCACATTTCCAACCTCGCCTCAAAAGCCAGTCGCCGACTGGGAATCCTCCGTCATGCTAAGTCCTTCCTCGGCCCTCTTGAGCTCCTGACCACTTACAAAGCTTTTGTTCGTAGCCTGATGGAGTACTGCTCTCCCCTCTGGGCTGGTGCTCCTGCCTCCCACCTTTCTCGGCTTAACACTGTCGAAACCAGGGCATTTAAGATCATCGGCATCTCCCGCAATGAAGCTGAGTCTTTGGGCCTCTCACTCAATCACCGCAGGTTGGTCGGTGGTCTTTCTGTCTTCTACCGACTCCTCTCCAGCCTTGCCCCCCCTGCTCTCTCTGCGATTTGTCCCCACCACATTTCCACAGGGCGCTCAAGGTCCGCCAACAACCCCCTTCTGGTAAAACTACCAAAATCACGAATCACTGCTCATCTTCACTCTTTCATTCCTCTTTTTTCCCGCCGTTGGAATAAACTTCCTCACTCTATTCTTTCCCATTCTTCTCTCCAGGCTTTCAAAACAGCTGTTCACCACCACCTCTTATCTTCCCCCATCCAAATCCTCGATCTTTTCTACCCCCGATAATCCACCCAAGCCCACTTCCTTCATTTCTCCTGCTTTCCTTCCTGAAAGTCCCTGAAATGTCTATCTTCTCTTCGCCATGTTCCCCGTCCCATCCCCATTCCTCTCCCTTCCACAGTTCACCTCATGTGTCTGTTCCCCACTGTTTTGTCCCTTCCACTCCCGCCCCTCTTGTCTCATGCCTCCTTGCTGTGAGTTGTGTGTTAGCTCTCATACGAGCCTCGACCAAGGTATACAAAAAAACAAAAAAACAAAACCTGTGACGCATGGTGGGGTCAAATTGGGCCAAACTAAGCATCCTGGATGATGTGTGATCAAATTAAACATTTGTCAGGACACCAGCTTTTCCAGGAATGTCAGTCTGGCAGAAAGCGCATTTTGACCAATCCATAGCGCTGTGCGCGGATCTTAGTGACTTTGGGACATGGTATTTCTCTGACGAACCTGATGTTGTGGGTATCTCTTCTGCGTAAGTCACAGATTGTGGCTGAATCCTTGACTTCAGTCTGTCTATTTTTTGTGCGTGAGTAAAGTCACTATAGCAGAATTTGTGCCATTGAATCTTTTCGACGTGCTCCGGTACAGAATATTTTCTGATTCTTGAGAATGAGTCAACATATTTAGCATCATTATATTTCTCTCTTTCTTTGCAACATTCAGCTGCAGTTTTCACACCAACGATTGTAGTCTTTCGAAGTGGCGTTGACTTGCTAGTTTTTGAACTGTCCTGGCAAATAAAGCATTTATTCCAGTCTACATGCTCTTCTTCTTCTCGATCCCTTGAACCCCCTGTGAGAAATCTTGCGGCTTTCATTTTTCAGTTAGCCCTGGGTAACAGAAAAACACAGTTATGTAGTTTAGGTTCAATTTATAGCAAAGTTGTAAAATTCATTGATTGTGGTTTGTATAATCAGACATTCTAATTCGAGCATGAACATTTCTTTAAAAATAATATAGTGAAAAACAAGTCATATTATTTTTAGAAAATGGATGGAGCAATGTTTTTTTCTATACTCCCATCAGCTCAGGCATGCTCAAAAACATGGAAATCGATCCTAATTTTGTAATTTCATGTCAATTTGCTGCTGAAATATGACGAAAAGTGTATTTAATGGCGACCATTTTGTAAACTGTCATGGCGGCCATACTATCCATATCCAGAGTTGGCAACAAGTTGATTCACATTTCTGTGTGTCTGGACAGTCAATTTACACCTGTTGCACTATTCTAACACGGAATCAGCAGGGTCGTACACTATTCTGCATTGGGCCTCCTGACGAGAAGTAAACATTACGAGATCAACACAAGCGAAAAGGTACTCAAGAAAATATGGCACCTCGCACACAACACAGAAATCGACATGGTCAAAAGGGGACAACAATAGTCAATAACAAAGAGAATCCAGAACTGTATCCATTGCTTTGGAAGCAAGTTGTTCAGAGCAGAGAAATAAGGCATCCTCCACCAGAAAGCATAACAACAGGAGTGAGAATTGCTTTGCAAAACATATCCCCTGCCGATGTGATATTTTCTAAGTCTAAAAAGGGCAAAACTGAAAAATTAACGAAACGCCCTGAAACTCAAACTTGTTCTGTAACTTATAATAAAGCCAGGTACCAAGTTTCAGTTTAATATGTTGAAGGATATGGAAAAAACACAGGTGGGATGGATGGACAGCCAAATAGAGAGCAAACCCATCGTCCCCACCCGTGAAACTGGTAAGAGACTGAACACCATTCTTGTGTTGGTGAAATGTGATGTCGGACAAATTAATAAAAATGGGAATTTTCTGATATTTTGGCCACAATACCCACCTTTCTTCAAATGAATTGATCATCATTTTGTTTGGAGCCTGTGGCTGCTGGTTGCATTATTGCCGGGAGAGTGGCTGTGATGCTGATAAAGTGAATGACCCATAAAATCTTCCTCCAGTCTAATCACTCATGGCTTCTTTGTCTGATGACGAAGGGCATTTGGTCAACACTTTGCTCATCTTCGTTCTCAAACCATTTAGGAAAGAACGCTTTTTCCGTAACTTCCCTGCCAAAGGTACACACAGATTTTGGGTCATAATCAAATGAGGTGATCTTGGTTAAACAAAAACAAACGTATCAAAACCAAACAACAATATAAAAGAGAAAGTATTGTTCCCCCACCGTCCCCCCTTCCCCTCCCCCAAGAGAAAATCATTATATTTGAAACTAGGAACTTGTGAATCAAATCTCTACATCATAAGTCGGCCGATATGTGAAATGAAATATGACCTCCTCCAAGTTTTGCCGTAACATGTCCCATTGGAAATGACGAGTTTCTATTGCTGTGAATTGTAGAAAGACTGAGTGTCTTACAATGAGGTATTTTTCTTACCTTTGCCAGTGTTCACTTTACTGTCCACAGTGGTGTCATTTCGTTCATTGTCAGATGATGACTGAAAGAAAAGATAGAGAATTCCACTTCAGAACAAACATCAACATGAAATCACACAAGATATGACACAACAAAACTAGAACGGCACTCAGTAGAGTGCATAGTCTCACTTCGCGCTCTCACGTGAAACAAAAATACCGTTGTTAATGGAACACGCCACAATTATGGTCCATGCACCCGGATTATCCATGCTCCCTATTTCCCACATACATTGTCATTATCTGGAGCGTCAATGAATACGAATATGAAAAATGTATTCAAACTGCATTCCCCATGGCTGGTTGATCATATGTAAGAAGTTTTGCATCAATCTGTTAATATAAGCAGTTCTGGAGAAGAAAATATTTTACATTTTTATTTTCAATCAAATATGGCTACCAGACCACATGACCGATGATGTCATTAATTTAATTCTTCATTTGATGAAAGAATACCACTTCACTGTTGATGTCATCATCTCATATACCCCATGGGGAGTTGACATCTGCCAAGTTCCATCAATTTCGTTGAGTGGTTTTGGATGTGAACAATTATTTTTTTAACCCCACATGACTGTCATACCATGTGACATATGACATCAGAGCTATTACAAGAAAATATTATTCATGGGGAGTCCCTCCTATGTTAAAAGTTTGCATCAATGGGACAAGCAGTTGCAGAGGGGGGGAGAGAGAGAGAGAGAGAGAGAGAGAGAGAGAGAGAGAGAGAGAGAGAGAGAGAGAGAGAGAGAGAGAGAGAGAGAGAGAGAGAGAGAGAGAGAGAGAGAGAGAGAGAGAGAGAGAGAGAGAGAGAGAGAGAGAGAGAGAGAGAGAGAGAGAGAGAGAGAGAGAGAGAGAGAGAGAGAGAGAGAGAGAGAGAGAGAGAGAGAGAGAGAGAGAGAGAGAGAGAGAGAGAGAGAGAGAGAGAGAGAGAGAGAGAGAGAGAGAGAGAGAGAGAGAGAGAGAGAGAGAGAGAGAGAGAGAGAGAGAGAGAGAGAGAGAGAGAGAGAGAGAGAGAGAGAGAGAGAGAGAGAGAGAGAGAGAGAGAGAGAGAGAGAGAGAGAGAGAGAGAGAGAGAGAGAGAGAGAGAGAGAGAGAGAGAGAGAGAGAGAGAGAGAGAGAGAGAGAGAGAGAGAGAGAGAGAGAGGGAGAGAGAGAGAGAGAGAGAGATTTAAAAGGGAAAAAATACACATGTGGATACACACACACACACACACACACACACACACACACACACACACACACACACACACACACACACACACACACACACACACACACACACACACCAATAGTCTCGCAACCCTACGAGGCAAGACTCACAAACACTGAATTGTTTCGACATGATTGGTGAACCTTTCAGTGTGCTTCCCCACCTCAAACAACAACTATATTTTTCACTTGTTTCTTGCATTCTCAAATTATCTACGTGCCACTCAATCGACTCTGTTTTCTCCCCTTCCATCTCCACTCCTCCAATCTTCTCATGAATCTAATCATTTCCTCAATTTTCTGTTCTGGTTATTAATGCTGTTCAAGTCTCTGAAGTGTTCATTATACCTTACATCGATGGCCGCAAATAACTTATTGCACAATATTGCATTGTCATTGTTCATGGCAACAAAAGGTAAACACTCTCGTCCTTACACCATTTTCCCATCAAGTTGGGATTGTCGGCAAATACAGTACGCACGCTTGGTCCAATTCATTCCTGAACGGCCTGGCAAAGTACGAAGTTTGATGAAGGCGAGCCGGCATTTAGAACGAGGCCAGGATGCTGAAGATAACATCTCATTCCTTGTAGTTGTTAAAAACACAATGGGATGTTTAATATCCACCAACTAATGCGAACAGATGGGTCCTCAGCTTGGCACTCATCCAAGGGACGACACAGTTCATGATGTCACACCTGCCTGCGAAGCTCCAATCTGACAGTTTGTGGTTGAGTTGAAAATTACACCAAGTCGAGATGGCTCAAAAGCAAGTCCACCACCTCTGCACGCAAGTGCATTATTTTTGTAGAATGAAAACTGAAAGTGAATGACTTCTAAATTATGATATTACAAAGAAAGAACAGAAGCAAAGAATAAACTCTTCTGCATATTCAAACCACGTTCCATTAAACCATGCAATCAAATTTTTCTTCCCCAAATAGGTCCAAATCCAAACAGTGGTCACCACTGGTTCAACAGGTTCATCAATTTATATTTAAAGAATCTTACGGAAGATTCTTTCAAAAGGAATACCTGTTTGTCTTTACTCGTGTCGCTGCTGCTGCGATCCAAATTGATCAGATCCCATCAAGTTGATCGGATCGCATCAGATCCCCCCCTCCACCCCATTCCCATGACCGATAAGATTGAATAATGCTCTGTGAACAATAAATGCTAAATCTAAGGCTGTTGTCTCAGACTAAACGTGGTTTCATTATGTTCTACGTGGAAAACAACAAGCAATCCAAAACGAAAACACTCACCTTTGAGTAACACTTTCCCAGTTTAGCAAAAAAATTAATTGCTTGGCGAAACCCTTTAGGGATGCTGCTGCTGCTGCTGCTTTGCTCCAGTTTTGCTGAGTTCACATGTGATTCAAGTAATCCACTGTTTTGGTTTTCCAATGGAGCTGAAATTGAAAATAAATAGAGGTGACTCATTTGCCTCCAGCTTTGTTCTCGTTAAACAAAGAGGATCAGTAAACATTGTGACACACCTCCTGTTTACATGAGGAATCACAACGTGGAAACACTTTTGGATATTGTTGTGGCAAAGTGGTGAGAGTATGGAATTAGTATTCAATTGAATAATGAAATCCAGCTGAAGGAATAAGCATCAACAATTTTAATTGTGTGGTTCTCGAAACCAACAGTCTTTGAAGAACTATGATCTCCGTAAAAAACTAGAACAGCACTTTTTGAAAAAAAAAGAAAAAGAAAAAAAAAGTGTGAATAACTATCTGGGGGAAGTCGTTAACTGGTTGCCCCACCTGGCTTGGTCCACCCTGCCTGGTAACACCAATCTCTACATTCTGTGCTCATTCCTAATGCCTTCAAGGAAAATAAGGATGGGTATAAAAACATAACCTACAAAAAGGCAGAATGGTCCAAAATCCCTCTCAATGAAGAGAAAACGGTGTTATACAAACCAGAAAAATTTAACACACAACTTCAACAAACAATCAACATCCAGTTTTAAATTCGAAGTGTCAATACCATATTTTCCAGTGTATTAACCATGCTTTTTAATCAGCGGGAAAAGTTCAAAGTTGGGGGTGCAGTTAATACACAGATATAGAAAATAATCGGTCATAAAAACAATCAATTTTCAATTCTGAATTTCAATTCCAGTAGAATCTGGACAATAAGCACATGCACTTATTTTTTTAGATTTAGCGGAAAACATAGGCGCTTATATTCAAAAAGCCCGACATATGTGCTCATTTTCGATATGTGCTGATACATATTCAACTGGAAGGACGCTCAGTAGAGTGTACACCTGTGCCACGCAATGCCCGATCCAAGAGAACATATCGGGCCCAATACATTTTTGAAATATCATGCAAAACAGGACTACAGTCAAAGCTCGTTACTATGCCACCTCGCTTCTATGCCACTCTCGCTATTATACCACTTTTGCTCAGTCCCGACAAAATTCAATACAAAATAAATTTACTATGCCACCCCCTACTCTCGCTACCATGCCACCACTGTGTGACTGTTAAAAGGCACGAGTCGTGAAAAAGTCTGTATTGCGCAGTGCTTGATTATCACACTCACGTCCAAAGGCGAAGCGACAAACTACAGTCCAGCTGCGCACAACATAACTCAATACGTACGCGCATAGTCAGACTGTGTCAAAACACGCGATTCTTCTCCCCGATGCCAGCCACAACAAGCCAATCACAACACGCACAACGAGACACAAAAAAGCACGAGCACACACACAGACACGCAGGCACACGTACAACAGTGACATCATTTTTTTTCAAATTCAGCCCATAATGTCAGCTCAGAAACGCAAGCGAACCGACTTTACGCTGAAGGAGAAGAAGGAGATCATCGATGCCGCGAAGAAGGAGCCGAATCAGTCCAAGTTGGCCAGGGAGATTAGCAAGAAATGGGGCGTCGAAGTTAAGAGAACCACCGTGAAGGGCATTCTCAGCAAGAAGGATGCAATCGAGGCTGCAATCAAAGCTGGATTTCCATCGAAGCGCATGAAGTTGACGCAGGCTCACGACCCGAAGCTTGATGAGGGAGTGCTCATGTGGCTGAAGCAATCAAGAGGACAGAATGTGCCTGTCAGCGGCGATCTGATCAAGGAGAAGGCAATGAAACTGGCCGAGCTGATGCACATCCCAGACTTCATGGCGAGTGACGGTTAGTTGGGCAATTTCAAGAAGCGCCATGGCATCACGTTCAAGACAGTGCAGGGCGAAGCTGGAGCGGTGGATTCGCAATCCCTTCTTGAGTGGCAACAACAGGTTCTCCGGCCCTTACTCGGGCAGTTCTCCGCAGACGACGTCTTCAACCTGGACGAGACTGGACTCTTCTGGCAGCTGCTTCCGAACAAGACCATGGCTTTCAGGGGAGAGCGGTGTACTGGAAGAAAGAAAAGCAAGCAAAGGATCACTCTTCTGGTTGGGGCAAACATGAGCGGCAGCGAGAAGTTCCCTCTGGGAAGCTCTTCTTCTGTTCCCTCCCTCTTCTGGGAAGCTCTGCCTGCCGAGGAAAAGATGCACGAGAACGAGGAGATCGAGCTGTCTGACTTTCTCGAAGCCGACGAGCGCCTCGCGACTGGCGGGTATTTCAAGCTGGAGGAGATTGCGGAGGAGATTCTGTGCAGTGAGGAGCCGGTGGAAAGCGAAGATGACGAGGTAACTGTCGAGGAGGAAATCGTTCCGTTCGAGGAAGCCCAGCGCGCTTGTAGCACCGTCCGGAAGTTCATGCAGCAGAGAAGCGGGAAGCCCGGTGTGATGCAAGCGTGCGATCGGCTAGAAAACGAGATGCACGAGATCCGCCGAAAGAAGATGCGCTGGCCGACGATTCTTGAAAGCTTTGTGTGTCGTGAATTTCTCGCCATGCCATATGTTAGTGTGTGAACTCTGTTAGTGTGTGTATGTTCTCCGTTCGCTTAGCTTATACAACAGTCGTGCCTTTTACTTGCTGGAATAAATTTTGTCTAAAGATTAACTACAGATGGGTAACTTGAGAAAATAAGGCCGTTTTTACAAAATCTCGTTACTATGCCACTCTCGCTACTATGCCACTTTTGCTCGGTCCCGCCGGGTGGCATAGTAACGAGCTTTGACTGTATATCCTTTTTGGCCCCATCTCTCAAGGGTGAAGAATCACTTTAAAAATTATGGGAGCCGGATCCAGATCTTCACCAACATCTAATCAGTTCGTCCTTGTCACATACCCAACCTGTCCACAAAATTTCATCCGAATCCATCCATAACTTTTTGAGATATCCTGCACGCAGGCAGACAAACAAACAAACAGACATGAAGGGATGAAAACATAGCCCACTACACCTTCGGTGGCGGAGGGAAAAAGCCGTGACCAGCGCTTATAATGGTACATGTTCTTCAGAATGGCTGCATTGATGTCAGTTTTTATGTCATTCCAATTTTACTTTAAAAGGCCCGTCTTCTACTCCCCATCTTCTTCAAATGTTTCTCACTCTGAACAATTATTTCCTCATTCATCACCATTTACATCAAAGTCCTCGTGTTAAGTCCGGATTTCTTACACGTCCGATACTGGTTCTTGGAAGAGTTGAAAAAATGCGATCATCTCCATCTTCTCTTAATTGGTGTGATCGACCCTTCACAGGCCTGTCCACTTTGATCATGACGAAAGACGTTTTACGACCCTTTCTCACAAAAGGCCATAAAACACCCTTTTACGACCCTTGATGAACGTTATTTTGAATGTACAACTCTTGCAAGTGCATGACCTGTTCAAAGCAAGAGCAAGTCCACCGACCTTCAAGTATCATCTGTTCTCACTATCAAGATGTCAAGGTGTTCATTCACCGCAGCGTTCAAACTCTCCATTTGCTAGTCTGCAGAGGAGTTTGGCAACTGGAAAGCTGGGATGCAATTTGGCGTGGACGAGTCCATCATCCGGCACTGGAGAACAAGCAAGGCAATGATCGAGAAGTTGCCAAGGAAGAAGAAGGCGCTGAGGGGAAAGTCGGCGAAGTGGCCTCAGCTGGAGGAGCATCTCATCACTTGGTTACAGGAGAAGAGAGCAGAGGGTCATGCCATGGTTCAGGCTGAAGGAAAGGAGCTTCACTAAGGAGGAAGACATCAGGGACTTCAGGGCCTCAAACCTGTAACGCCTCAAACTTTCATCACGTGACTATCCACATGGTGTTTAAAAGTCCATTACGGTGTTTTCTTCACTCTTGAGACGATTTTCTTGTTTTGCGAGAAGAATACTCGGGTACAAGGTTGCCTGTAATGTGATGAAGTGATGAAGCTCCTCATGATTAATTTGGGGATTGTTATAACAGTTCCCCATTGGAGTTTCATTAACTTTTTCCTCTTTAACATTATGTTGTGAATTGAACAATGAGAGTATTTCCTGACACGTTATGCCACATCTGTTGATGATATTTATGTTTATGTAAATCACACCCATGTTGATTAACATCAAAATTGGAAATGGGGGTCTCATGAGAATGTGAGAAGAGTT
Source organism: Eptatretus burgeri (assembly GCF_056783735.1). Classification (NCBI taxonomy): domain Eukaryota; kingdom Metazoa; phylum Chordata; class Myxini; order Myxiniformes; family Myxinidae; genus Eptatretus; species Eptatretus burgeri. The sequence continues at coordinate 9,409,080 of NC_140971.1, read as the reverse complement.
TATAAAAAAAAAAAAACATGCAAAATGAACAACAAAAGCAACAGATCCTCCGATATTGCTTCTTCAGTTCACTGATGTGAAACCACTTCTCCACCTCACCCCCTTAAAACTCCAGGATGCACACATTCTTCCCATAAACCTCTCCTTGTTACACTTCAAAAATCCAAGCTGACTGTACAACTCAACTCTCATTCTTCACTTCTGTCGAGAGAACCACCTTCCTGAGGCTTTCTTCCAACCCTTTCCTCCATGACTTCAAGCAGGGAGTGCACTTTCACTCATCCCACATGCTGACCCATGATCTTTATCACCCCCATCAACCCTTCCTAACCCAATCCTCTTACATGCTAGTTTATGTTTCACATGCTCCCCTCCTATCTCTCTTATTTTCCTGTTTGTTCATACCTGTTTTGGTTGTGCCCAATCGTTACCCCGCTATCCCACAATCAGTTCAACCTTGCTCTTCCATGAGCCTCGATCTTAGAGAGGAAAAAAAAATGACCTCGTATATCTTTCAGCTTTTTCCATGAATTCACCAAAGATAATTAACTGTTGTTGGAAGAAGGTTGTGAAAATATTTATCAGTCATGATCTGAGTTAGAATCTCCCAAGGTGTTGCATAAAATTAACAATATTGTATTAAGCTCTTTGGTGAAAAAGAAAGGAAATGCCAAGTTTTTTCCTTTTGACCACAAACCTTCTGGCTCAACATTCTCCAAGTAGATTACTTTCACCAGGTCTGAATCGTTCTTTGTCGTATCCTCTGTGAAACAATGAAAAAAGTTGAAGAACAAAGTTAGACTGTCATTTGTGAAAAATTCATCCACTTTGAGAAACTCAACTCTTTCTTTGAATGTTCAAAGGTAAATAAATTAGAGCCTGATGAATATAACAAATGAAACAATATTCATAAGATGCTTTTCAAAGAAAATTATTTTTAATGATGGTACAACAGGAAATACTTGGAACTTCACCGGAGGAAGCGGCCATGGGGTCCGTCACGCCGACACAATCATGCCAACATCTGACTACTCTCTCATCCCCTCCACTTTGAGACACCATTCCAACTCAATTACAAAACTATCCACTGACTCTCCTGTCACTACCACTGCAGGGAGACCATGTCATTCATTGACCACTCTGAGTGAAAGACTCCTCCTTTATTCCTATCCGAACTCCGCTCCTTTTTACCCTGAGCACACTTAATGGAAAGCGGGTTTAAACAATTGGTCCACTTCTGTCTGTCCGTCCATCCACAAACATTCGTTTATGATCGAGGAACAACTTAAAAATAGAATATTCAATTGAAATTATTTGCATACGCATTTGCAGAGGAGAGAAATAATATTTGTACTCTGTCTCCTTGGCAGTCAAACAAAATTGAAAATCATTCCAAGCAGGAAACTAACTGTTTTTAAGTATGTCATAAAGGATATGGACAACAGGCATGAAGAACTAATGTAACGTGTCCAACAATGTGGTGTACTAGCAACTGCGTCAACGGTGATAAACTACCAGAATTAACTTTTTTTTGTATACACGACCTTTACAATCGCCATTTCATTTCAATTTAAACATACACTTCAACACTGCAGAACATAAATCGACCACTTATTGCTTCCAAAAACCTCCAGTTTGTCAGAACAAGACGGCAGCGGGAATGGAAGAAGCAGTTCAGACTTTTTTTTTTTTAGATCAACGGAGAGTGGCGAACTACGAAGGAAGGAACTGTTGATGTAATCATGATTGGTAAGTTCAGGCAAGAAAATAGAATTTCAGAAAGGGGAAAAAATAAATATATTCTCCACTAATGTCAGGAGTTTAAATAAGAAGGAAGAGCTTAAGGCCAAAGGAGATAGCGAGGAGTACAATGTACAGGAGTTGCAGTGAGTGAGACATGGTTTAATGAGGAGAGTAATTCGAGGCCAGGATTAAAAGGCTTCAAGGTGTATCTGTGTGACAGGAAGGAGAAAATAGGGGTAGCAAACTGGGTAAAAGATGGCATTGCATCAATAGAAAGGGGTGATGCTCAGGAGGGAATTGATGTGGAGGATTGTGTATGGGTGGAGATTAGAGATTGTACAAACAGTGAGATACTGGGAGGATGCTTTTATTGGGTTACAGGTGTGAAGAAAGAAGAGGAAGAAGGAATTCCTGAAGAATTCAGAAGGGCATGTGCAAAGGTAAGAGTATTGATTTTGGGGAATGAGGATGTCTTGTGGGGAAGATGGAAGAAGTGGGTTACCTCAGGGATTAGCACAAGGACCATTATTATTCATTATTTACATCAAAGGATTTGGATGGTGGGGTGAAGAGTCAGCTTTCCAAACTTGCAGATGACCCAAAGCTTGGAGGTCAGGTAGACAGTAGATGGGGTAGTGATCCGATTCAAGAAAGTATTGATGTTCAGGAAAGGCAAAAGATTGGCAGATGAAATGTAACTTGAAAAGTGTAAGGTGTTGCGGATGGTTAAGAATAATGAAAATTGAGATTACATGATACAAGGGGAAATTTTGGAGCATATGACTCAGAAGGATCTGGGGGTGGTAATAGATAGGGGACGAAGTAAGACAGAATAAATATAAAATGTGTTAATACTGTTTAATTACCTGAAGCGATATTGTTGCGAATCTGGAAGCCATGAGCACACTCAACATTCAGGTCCTTTAGCTCAGATATCTCGGTAAGTATGTGTTTTATAGATAGCTTCCTTTCCCCTGTCTAATGGGTAAATCAATGTAAATGCGCTGCGATTTGTTTTGGTGGTAGGATTTCTTGCGACGTTCCAACAAATAATTATTTCTTCCCCATTTTAGCAGACCTACCCCAACTCTCTCCCTTCCTGTTTACTGTTTTCTCCCTTCTCTCTATTTTTCTATTAATTCATTTCCCTGTTTCTTATGTCCAACTCCATGTGGGTCTAAATGCCCAATGATCAATTTGTTGTCTTTGTAAGATTTGTCACCTCGATCTTGTGGAGAAAAGTAGATATTCAATTATTTTTATTTGGTATGCAGCCTATGGCTGCTGGTTGCATCATTGTGAGGAGTGCAGCAGTGCCCTCTGTTTTCAGTGAGTTGGTACTCATTTTCCTGACCTCAGAAGGATGACAGGCTGAATCACCCCACCTGGTGTTATTCAACACGAAAAACAGGGGCTTGAACTCAAGACCCAAAGATCTAAAGTCATCCACCTTAATCGTTAAGCAAACACCAGGCTTGATATAAAATTAATAACGAAATACAAAATAAATAGCACCTGCCAGACATCTAACACTTGCACTGCATAACTCAATAATAACAAATACCACCGCAAAGCGGGCGTCACCCCTCAGCCCCTTGACGCAAACCAATTTCAAGATGGTGGCCATATCGAAACTCGCAGCACACCCATTTTCGAAAGGAACCTTCCTCTACTCAACCCCAACACACCCAGCAAAAATAGATTTAATCGGACAAGGCGTTCTCAAAATTGACGGAAACCAATTTCAAGATGGCTGCCGTGGCGGCCAAAGTGAAAATCGCAGCATGCCCATTTTGGAAAGGAACCTTCCTCTACTCAACCGCATTATACCTTGACACAATAAAATCAATGTGTGAAGCCATTCTCAAGTTATTGTCCGGAAACCAAATTCAAGATGGCTGCTATTTTCGCCATATTGGATATCGGATTGCGCTGAATATCGAAAGGAACCTTCCTCTAAACACCCCCATTATATCACACAAAAATGAAATCAATAAGTCAAGCCATTCTCAAGTTATTGTCTGGAAACCAAATTCAAGATGGCTGCCCTAGCCGCCATATTGGATATCGGATTGTGCTGTATATCGAAAGGAACCTTCCTCAAACCACCCCCATTATACCCCCATGAAAATAAAATCAATCTGTCAAGCCGTTCTGAAGTTATTGTCCGGAAACCAAATTCAAGATGGCTGCCCTAGCCGCCATATTGGATATCGCATCGCACTGATTATCGAAAGGAACCTTCCTCTACCCAGCCCCAACACACACTGCAAAAATGGATTTCATCAGACAAGGCGTTCTCCTCGAAATCGACGGAAACCAATTTCAAGATGGCTGCCATGGAGGCCACATTGAAAATCGCAGCGCGCCCATTTTCGAAAGGAACCTTCCTCTACTCAACCTCAACATACCCTCCAAAAATGGATTTAATCAGACAAGGCGTTCTCCTCGAAATTGACGGAAACCAAAAGTTGACAGACGGACGGACGCCCGCCCGGACAACGCCTATGACGACAATACCCTTTAGCCAATTTGGGCTGAGGGGTAAAAATCATAATAGTTCATCATCATAAAAGTATCGGTAATGAGCAACATTAGGTCACCAAATACCTCCAGTTTCAAAAATGTAGTCGTTTTTACATTTTGATTAGGCCAAAAAAAAAAAAATGTTGCATTGGCGTAACCCGCCTGACCCTAAAAATTCCGCCGACCCTACGTTTTTTTTTTTGTTTTTTTGCTATCGATTTCAAGTATCTTGTTGATTGCGATCGCAAAAACCCGGAAGTGTTTCGGACAGAACCCGCCGACAAAAAGGGTGGTACTCGAGCCGGGGGAGATTTTGGGAGGGATTTATTAGGATTTATTAAATTTTTGGATTTATTATCCAAAAATTTTGGGATTTATTAGGAAAAAAAAATAAAAAAAAAAAGATCCCGACCGACCTACCCTATTTTTCAGTGACCCGTTACGCCAATGCAACATTTTTTTTTTTTTTGGCCTTATATTCACCGCAAAACTTTGAATCAATCTCATGCACTTTCAGGTCCATTATCAATGGCCTATCAATATCAATATCAAATATCAATATCAACAATCAATGGCTAGTTTGAAAACAGGAAGGGTGCTTTTTACAAATCCAATCGAGAAATTTTGCAGATTGCACATATGAAGAAGATGCGTTTTCCATTTTTTATTCACCATTTCGGCCTGGGCCTCAATGTTTTTAACATGGCAAGCAGAACTTGCTTGTGCAGCAGCTGGAGCACCCCCCGAAACCCCCCAGCCTCCAGGACTGTTATCGATTGCCATATATTGTACCAGGAATTACAAGATATGATTGTCATGTTTCTTCCATTGTAGTGACAGGTATATTACAACAAGGTAATTTTCTGACCTTTGTAATTGTGCAATTCATCCTCTGTGCTTTCACGGTCCATTGTCGACTGTGCGGGGAAAAAAGGATAATTTTTCATCAGAACAATTGTACATCTTAGCCAGGATTAGGCATGACAGAAATAAACGAGAATGGCAGTCGGTGGAGCACATACCTCCGCCACGTAATGCATGATCCACGTGAACATATCGGGTCCAATACATATTTGAAATACCATGCTAGATATCGTTTTGGCCCCATCTCTTAATGGCGAAGAATCACTTTTAAAATTAAATAATTCTCGTATCCAGATCCGGATCTTCACCAAAATCGAATCAATTTGTCATGGTCACACACCCAACCTATCCACCACGTTTCATCCAAATCTGTCCACAACTTTTTGAGATATCATGCTCGATATTAGTTTAGCCCGATCTCTCAATTGTGAAGAATCACTTTTAAAATTCTAATCGTCGGATCCGGATCTTCACTAAAATTGAATCGATTCTTCCTCGTCACACACCCAACCTGTCAAGGCAACCATGTTTTGTTCATATCCTCCATAACTTTTTGAGATATCATGCAACATGTCATTTTGGTCACCAAATTGCATCTGAATCAATCCACAACTATTTGTGATATCTTGTTCACAGACAAACAGAAAGATAGACAGAGACAAGGGTGAAAGCATAACCTTCGTCTACCTTCGGCAGTATAGGTAAAAACTGTTTTTTTCTGAATCGGAGTCAGACAAGCTGGTGAAATGTTCGGTGAAATTCCTCAACCCACACCAGCCTCGATTTCCCACTCATGTATTTCTCATCATCCCTTTGTCCCCTCCTTCAACTCACTCCTCTCCCTTTCACATTTATAACTTTGCTTCTCATCCTTTTCTCAATATTATATTTAATTAATCATGCTGCCTCGTAGTACAGAGATATGGTGCACGAGACTGAGGGAATCCTGCACTTTGAAGTAAAAGCACAAAACTCCGCACTTGCAGTATTTGCCCGGCTGATGAACATCTGATGAAGCCTCACTTGGAGTTTTCCAAAATGGCCACTGAAGACCTTATATCCAAGATGGCCACCAAACTATTACAGAAATAATTACCAAGTCAAAAGAGTCCATTATAGATGGTAAAATATGAAAACTATTGCATACAATGGGTTGGTTATAGCATGTTTACTGTGCGTTGTTTTTAACATGCTTATTTACTTTAATAATCTCAAAATGGCCGCTGAATTCCAGATGGCCGCATTGGTCGAGCAAAGAAAAGCCTTTATTTCGGGCTGTCCAGGATCAAGTCACCGACGACAGCAGAAACTGTGGAACATGTTTTCTTGACATTTCTTGTTCCAGGGACCTTTAAATTTGATCTTCGCCATTGAAAGCAAATCTTTACCAACGATTTTGTCGGCTCCAGCAAGGGCGATTGCATCATTGTCAAAATCAATGGCTGCAGCTCGTCATCACTTTCCCAATGTCCTCTGGAAACGAGCACCACAATCCCAGCCATCCTTGTACTCTCGTAAATCTGACACATGAGCCAGAATACGCTCCTTCAGTGGAGTAGCATGAATTCGGCAGGTGGATTTACCACCATTCAGTCGAATCGCATCGCAAACATGGAGGTCAAATCGACTCATCTTAAGATAGGAGTTCAGCGGAGTTACTTCACATCTTCTTCATGAAAGATATGAACTCTGCAGGCGCGAAAACAAGTCCCATTGACTTTGCGGTTTTTGTGCCGAGATACACTTTTTGAGCATTTTCCGCGATGTTATACAGTGATGACAGACATTTCCTATGATACAGAGAGCATCCTGTGCCACCAAAATTACCTGCACTTCACTTGGCCAGACACATGCTGTCATTCAGCAGAAGTGAGCTTTTTCTTGCATTAAACATGAACACTGAACATCAGTGCTCTGTGAAGACCACTTGAGCTTTTTTTTTGCAAAAAAGCAATGGAGTATACTTTCTTCTGTATGAATTGCCGAGCTGACGTTTTTGTGCCTTCATCTTCCTTTTGTCAGCTCTCTAATTTCAGATTACTGAATCTATCCGTGTATAATTTGTGCCATTTGGCCTCTCTCTTTTTGAAATGTCTGCGCTTCTCTTTTCCACTTCATTAAGGACAGTGATATCAATATCAATAGACAGACAGAGATTTCAATTCCTGGACTTGCTCAATGCTTCTCGGAAAGCTCTCCTGTCTTGAACCGACATCTCGTCGTTTGTAGTCGGCTGGATTTGTAAGACTGTCTGATACAGCTCACTGGCATAAAATGCACTTTTATTTTTTTCGTCCATTGTTTAATTGTATACGACGACAACCATCACCATGGATTACCCACCACCAATTACTCGCACCAACACTTTACTCTGATTATCTCATGAAACAGAACCTTATATAACCAGTGTTCTTTGAACACCTTACCCCATGCATTGTTCAGGTCCATGAGAATAATCTGAAACACAACCCATTGCTTCGCTGATGGGAACATTAACGGGGGGGGGGGAGGAGGGGTTCGGGGAGAGAAAGAGAGAGCAGGGAGAGAGAGGAGAGAGGAGGGAGAGAAAGAGAGGAGGGAGGAGAGGAAGAGAGGATGGAGGCAAGGTGGAAAGGGAGAGAGGGAGGGGGTAGGAGGGAAAGAGAGGGGCAGGGGGGAGGGAAAGAGAGGGACAGGGGGAGAGGGATAGGGGTGGGAGAGAGAGGGACAGGGGTGGGAGACAGAGGGACAGGGGTGGGAGAGAGAGGGACAGGGGTGGGAGAGAGAGAGGGACAGGGGTGGGAGAGAGAGGGACAGGGGTGCGAGAGAGAGGGACAGGGGTGGGAGAGAGAGAGGGATAGGGGTGGGATGAGAGGGAGAAGGGTGAGAGTGTGTGCGGAGGGGAGAGGAGGGGGGGATTCTGGCAGATGCGACACCCAGTTTAACATTCACCTGAGAGATGGCGCACACACACACACACACACACACACACACACACACACACACACACACACACACACACACACACACACACACACACACACACACACACACACACACACTGATGAATCACCCTGCCTGTGAAACACCGGGATGATAGCTTATAGCTGGGTCAGGATTCAAACCCAGGTGAGACAGCTTAGGCATTAGCACGAGCATGCGTACCTCTCGCATATCCTGCCATGATCTGGCGATTTATTGCTGAAAGGAGAGGGGAGGAAGCGTGAGGGGAGGGAGATGGTGAGGCAGCACAAGGGGAGGGGGAGGGAGAAGCACCGTGAGGGGAGGGAGAGGCAGCACGAGGGGAGGGGGAGGGAGAGGCAAGAAACGAGGGGAGGGAGAGGCAGCACGAGGGGAGGGGAGGGAGAGGCAGCACAAGGGGAGGGGAGGGAGAGGCAGCACAAGGGGAGGGGAGGGAGAGGCACCGCGAGGGGAGGGAGAGGCACCGCGAGGGGAGGGTGAGGCAGAGGCAGCACGAGGGGATGGGGAGGGAGAGGCAGCACGAGGGGATGGGGAGGGAGAGGCAGAGGCAGCACGAGGGGAGGGGAGGGAGAGGCAGCACGAGGGGAGGGGGAGGGAGAGGCAGCACGAGGGGAGGGGGAGGGAGAGGCAGCACGAGGGGAGGGGAGGGAGAGGCAGCACGAGGGGAGGGGAGGGAGAGGCAGCACGAGGGGAGGGGAGGGAGAGGCAGCACGAGGGGAGGGGAGGGAGAGGCAGCACGAGGGGAGGGGGAGGGAGAGGCAAGAAACGAGGGGAGGGGAGGGGAGGCAGCACGAGAGAAGGGAGAGGCAGTGCAAGGGGAGGGGAGGAAGTGCAAGGGGAGGGGAGGCAGCACGAGGGGAGGATAGGAGTGGGAAAGAGAGGGACAGGGGTGGGAGAAAAGAGAGGGACAGGGGGTGGAGGGAAAGAGAGGGGCAGGTGGAGGGAAAGAGAGGGGCAGGTGGAGGGAAAGAGAGGGGCAGGTGGAGGGAAAGAGAGGGGCAGGGGGAGGGAAAGAGAGGGCAGCACGAGGAAAGGGGGAGGCAGCACGAGGGGAGGGGGAGGCAGCACGAGGGGAGGGGGAGGCAGCACGAGGGGAGGGGGAAGGGGAGGGGGAAGGGGAGGCAGCACGAGGGGAGGGGAGGCAGCACGAGGGGAGGGGAGGCAGCACGAGGGGAGGGGAGGCAGCACGAGCGGAGGGGGAGGCAGCACGAGGGGAGGGGAGGCAGCACGAGGGGAGGGGAGGCAGCACGAGGGGAGGGGAGGCAGCACGAGCGGAGGGGGAGGCAGCACACCGTGGCATTACTTTGGTGATAAATCATAACCAAACAGTGACGTTTTCTGTTTAACGGCTATGTTCCATGCAAAACCGGTCGAGAGCATTTAAAATTAAAACCTGTACTATCGACCTGGCAAAGGCCTGCTTGCCTGCATGGCCCAACACACGTGCATTCTTCCAACCTGCTCGCATCAAGGCACACACAAACTCCACCACATCCGACCTCCGTGTATGCTGCCTACGTACCTCTTTGTTTTCAGTCACTGTTGACTATTGATACATTGCAGAAACTATTAATGCATTTCCTTTAATATTTTGTCATGGGAGCAAATCGCACAAAACTGGAAAAAGCAAACTATGTACGTAATTGCCATAAAATGGACCCCTGTCAACTGTGGTCAAGGATTGTAAAAGCAGGTGAGAGAGCACCGCGTTGCGCCAAATGAAGTTTAACGTTCCGCACATTCCTAAATCTTTTCTTCACTAAATATATTTGTCCAAAAAGTAGAAAAAATTAAGTTGAATGCTTTTGCTCAAACAAATGGACTTGGTGATAAAAATCACGAATTTGTTAAAATTTTCATAGATCCAGATTGACACTTATTTAGTCCATCAGATCCAAATTTCAAAATGAGATATAATGTTTTGATATTTTGCTGAATTAATCCGTGAGAGTTCATCTCGTTTCCAAAGAAAGGCATGTTTGAACAGACTGAACAAAATGGCAATTTAAGAACCCAGCACTGAGCTGACAGAGGGATGACCAAGGATAATGCCTCAATAAAGGATAATAAAATAAGGCCGTTAATCATCTTCAAAATGGGTGTTTTAATTAACCCAAACACAATTTTCAGTCATGCATTTCCTTGGAGTTTTCTTCGTATGCATGCAAAGTTTCAGGCTGCTCGGTTTCATGGTTTTGGAGCTATGAAGGACGCGCACGCACGCACGCACGCACGCACACGCACTAGCATAGATAACAGTAGACAGAAAGCAAGTTGAAATACAAATATTAATTTTGAGTTAGCTCCTTCATGATGCTGGCATTCATGCATAATAATAAGATGCTGATTCTGCATTATCTCTCCCATAAACATGAGATGTTACACACCCAGGTGAATCATTTTATGCTCCTGAAGAAGATCTCAATCAGAGTGTTTTCCATCATGCTACAATGGGAAATTTTCACTGAGTGGGGTACGAGAGTTTGTGCTCGCACTCGCATGATTGATGAGAACGAGCAAATGCTCGATGATTGAGAATTCCTCATTCTGAATCTGTTGGAAGGCTGGAGGAGTCGGTAAGAGATATTGTGCACTGTATGTAGAAAACAATATGCAATCCCACACGATAACAATACTTTGAAATGAAGTTGCAGTTATTGCAGCAACACAGTCTCCCAACTGCATATGTTTTTTAATAAGAAAATGATGGTTTCCAAGTCTATTTTGATGTTAGCTTCAAAACTAAGATATTGTGGCATAAACTGTGAAGTAGATTTATGTTGACAGATCTTTGTGAATTTATTATTTTCTGAAAGGCATAATCCAGAATATTCCTCATTTAGAAGTGCCACAGAAGATAAAACTATGGCCAATAAATGATGATGAGCATGAAGAGCAGAGGATGAGCACAAAGCAGGAGGAGAAAACTATCAAGCTGGTATTGTGAAAGGAAATTCGTAAGGAAATGAAATTATTAAATGAGGACATTAAATATGGAAAACACAATCGTTGTTTGAGGAAATTCGTTAATTGCTGGTGGAAAGGAAAATATTCACCTCCTTTGGATGAAGCACCATTTGTTCAGCCACCGTGGCCAAGCGTTGACCAAACTCCATTGCGCTGCAGCCTGAGATTTGGCTACTGCTCTGCTGATCCTTCTTTTCACCAAACTCCATTGGACTGCAGCCTGAGATTTGGCTACTGCTTTGGTGATCTTTCTTTTCACCAAACTCCATTGGACTGCAGCCTGAGATTTGGCTACTGCTAGGGTGATCTTTCTTTTCACCAAATTCCATTGGGCTGCAGCCTGGGATTTGGCTGCTGCTCTGCTGATCTTTTTCACCAAGCTCCATGAGGCTGCAGCCTGGCCTTTGGCAGCTGCTCTGCTGCTCTTTGTTTTCAGCAACCTCCATTGGACTGCAGCCTGGGCTTTGGCTGCTGCTCTGGTGCTCTTTCTTTTCACCAAACTCCATTGGGCTGCAGCTTGGGATTTGGCTGCTGCTCTGTTGCTCTTTCTTTTCATCCACCTCCATTGGGCTGCAGCTGGGGATTTGGCTGCTGCTCTGGTGCTCTTTCTTTTCACCCAACTCCATTGGGCTGCAGCTTGGGCTTTCGCTGCTGCTCTGGTGCTCTTTGCATTCAAAAAACTCCATTGGGCTGCAGCTTGGGATTTGGCTGCTGCTCTGTTGCTCTTTCTTTTCATCCACCTCCATTGGGCTGCAGCTGGGGCTTTGGCTGCTGCTCTGGTGCTCTTTCTTTTCACCCAACTCCATTGGGCTGCAGCTTGGGCTTTCGCTGCTGCTCTGGTGCTCTTTGCATTCAAAAAACTCCATTGGGCTGCAGCTTGGGCTTTGGCTGCTGCTCTGGTGCTCTTTCTTTTCACCCAACTCCATTGGGCTGCAGCTTGGGCTTTCGCTGCTGCTCTGGTGCTCTTTGCATTCAAAAAACTCCATTGGGCTGCAGCTTTGGCTTTGGCTGCTGCTCTGGTGCCCTTTGCATTCAAAAAACTCCATTAGGCTGCAGTCTGAGCTTTGGCTGCTGCTCTGCTGCTCTTTGTTTTCACCAAACTCCATGAGGCTGCAGCCTGGGATTTGGTTGCAGCTCTGGTGCTCCTGTTTTGCAGAGTCGACATCTGTTTGGTGTTCCCCTGGAAATCAAAACACAAACAAGGGTCTCCTGTAAAAAGTAAATAAAGGAAATAACTTCCATGAACCATGATGATGTACACAATAACTTAGGAACAATAAAAGGGTAAATATTCTCTCTGAGGCTACCAATGCTCCACCATATCATGTCAAATTCCAATCCATAAATTCGATCTTTCTCTTCCCATTAACCATACTCAACTCCTCTTACTTTAAATTACTGAGTCCAGCCCTCACCTCACCCAATCTCACCCACACCGCACCCTCCTCCTTCCCCCACTGCAAAATGTATTGTGACGTCCACGGGACTTGAACAGTCCCGCTAACGTAGAATGAGCCGAAACGATGGAGGCAGTTTATTTTTTTTTATAACCCAAAGATGGCGGTTTTAATCGCTCTACCACAAACGGGACGAGGAAGGTGGCACGAGTAGCTTTTCACTGAGTTAATAACGTTTATTTCTCTAACCAGAAATAATAAGACTCGGCAAAAGGAGGGATCCGGGGCGATTCGACGGGATGGTGGTGTGGGTTCGGGCGTGGGGAAAACACAAACAATTCCAATGGATATACAAATCTCAAACCCTCTAAGGCGCCAGGTACGTGCGCGCGCGCGCGCGCGCGCGCACACACGCACACACACACACACACACACACACACACACACACACACACACACACACACACACACACACACACACACACACACACACACACACACCGTAGCTGGTCCAGGTGGTCAGGCTGGCCCGTGGTGTAGACGCAACAGTCCCTGGATTGGCGTCGGACGAGCTGGCGTTGCGCTCGTCTGGTACAGGAGACACCGTGGTGCTGTCGACCTCCTGGTGTCGGCCCAAGTCCGCTCACAGCCGCCAGGGAGCCAGTTCTGGCGCCAAGATGCGAGCAGGAGAGGGAGGCAGGTCCGCCCGCCGTTCGACCCCGTACTCCGAGCCAGCAGAACCCCAGAGCCAACCGAGGTGAGGCACGAGGCACAGCAAGGCCACAAGACACGATGAATCCAGGAACGAACCAGCGCAACAATCGAGTACGCTCCGAGCACAACAACCTCCACCAAACGAGCTTTTTCTTTATCGATCTTCTTCTTCCACCCCTTTTCCCCGAACAGAACCTTTTTATCCTCGAGTCCTCGTCACTTCCAATCGAGCCGTTTTTATTGGCCCTCCGCCGTCGCCTTCCGCCAATCGTGATCACGGGGCGGAGCCATCCGCAGCACTGTCCTGTGACGTCACGGCAAGCCTCCAGGGAATACTAAAAGGGGTTTACGCAGACACACTTACCCTAACCCGTCTCCCTATCTAATTACGTGACAATTATCATTTCCCCCTTAAAGAAATGGACATTTACTCGACAACTTATCACCACTGAATTGCTACTTATTACATCGAGATCCTGGTAAACTCGAACAGCATGGCATACCTAATTAAACATCCTAATTACCCTTTGAATGCATACCCCCCCTCAGACGCAACACTGCCCCCTCCTCTGGTACCGCAGCTCCTGCAAGGTATATCACAGGCGCCACCGTACCAGCCTTAACACTTACTGACTCACACCTATTTAACCTAACAAAATAAAGTAGGAGGGGCAATGGGCAGCGAGCCGCAGCTAAATTACCTATCCTGCTTAATGAACTACCACCTTATGGCCTTATCCTCGCCTAAACAATCATTCATTTTTTTTTTTTCAATTTCATCACATGAGAAGACTGAGCGAAGTTGCACTCCATCCTCTGGATCATCGCTCTTGCCCAACACTCTTCCAGTGATCTGGAGAGGGGAAACAAAAGGTTCCACAAAAACACAACACTTATACTTTACATTCCTACTCTAAGCCTTAACGACACTATTCATGGGATATTTACACTTGACCGCGTCCCCCAGTGGATGCTAATAGACCCAGCGTTACCTGGGGAGCCAATTTTCAAATTTGCTTGCCCCAAAATTATGCGGACATCATGCCCTTGCTGCACATGTCAAGTTGTGCAGGATCGAGTGGGACGCACACCATGGTCATCATCACATTTCTAGGTCATGGTCCCCATTTTAATGATGCAGGCTGAATTCCGTCATGGCCGTGGGGTGGGTTACCACAAGATGATGGGGGCATCTCAGGTGCTACCATGCCCACAGGTAAGCTTTAGTCCAACCCAGACGTTTCTCTGCCCCGCTCCCTTTGATTCCCACCCCCCTGGTAGCCATCAGCTCTAACCCCAGACAACACACTGGAAGGGGTCTCACTGGCTCCTCTGGCCTTCCTGGGTCGCCAAGGTCCTACCCGCCTTGGTCGCCCAACCAGACCCTCTCCCAGTTGCCTCCAGACACTGTCACCATTAGCCACCAGGGGTGAATCTCCTTGAAGGGGGTCGCAATTCCCGCTCACCGTGAGCTTCAGCAATCCCTGTGGACAAGCACATCATCCCCACCCACAAAACCCACATGACTCCCCCACCCCATCGGCCTTACATGTGACAACTGCATTTCTAACACTTCACCGACCATGACCTTCCCTGTTACCACACCATGTCCAATAAAAAAATCAACGTGTGCACCATACATTTCACTTCTTAACTTGAAACAACTCACACAGCACTTTTCCTCACCCGATCCACGCACCAGCCATTGGACAGCCACTCGTGCCCGCTTTGTTACCAATTACCCACTGTCCCTATTGTCCCTCCAAAACCCAGCAGAACTTACAAACTCTCACCTTCAGCACATGGGGCAGGAGGCTGCCCGGGCCCAAGCTCCCGCGCAGAAGCAGCCAATCTTCCCCTCACACGCTCTATCCAATCCGGAATATCCCGACCTATGTAAGAGCTCAATCAGTCACAATGGACGATCTGTGGGAGTGCGTGGCGGCCCATCTGGATTTTAAAAACTACATCGGTTACCTGTCGGAGTATCACACCGGGGCCCTTCCAGGGGGGGGTGAGTTTCGGGCACACACCCTTCCTCCTCTGTGGCCGGAAGAGCCAAATGAGGTCTCCAGGGAGGAATCGGGGGGCGTGTGTCCAAGAGTCATACATCAATTTAGCATGCGAGGAAGCCAAACCTATTCGCTCCCTCGCAAAGTCATGAGCTTTCTCTATGCTTACGCATTTTGGAAGCATAACCCTCCGCCGAGGTCCATGTTGGGGTTTCAGGTGTCACGCCCAGCCACAAATCAACAGGGACCCGCATCTCCCGACCAAACATCAGCAAGGCAGGGGTGCAGCGCGTGGCCTCATGCTGCGCAGTCCTGTTTGCCATCAGGACAAAGGGGAGATGTTCGTCCCAGTCCTGCTGATTCTGGGAAGTAAAGAGAGCTAACTGGGTGAGCAGAGTTTTATTAAACCTCTCCACCATCCCATCCGACTGTGGCCTTAGAGGAGTTGTCCGAGTCTTGTGAATTTGGAGGAGCTCGCACACTGAACGTAGGAGTTCGGACTCGAAGTTCCGGCCCTGGTCTGTGTGCAGCTCCCTCGGAGTTCCAAAACAGGTGAAGAACCCCTCCACTAGTGCTTGCGCAACCAGCCGTGCTTCCTGATTGGGCAATGCATAGGCCTCCGGCCATCTGGTAAAGTAGTCCATTGCCACCAGGATATACTTGTTGCCTCGGTGGGTGGTGGGTAGGGGCCCGACCACATCAACCGCTACCCTCTCAAGTGGTGCTCCTACATTATAAATTTAGAGGGGGGCCTTACGTGCGCATGGTGGTGTTTTCTTCCCCCGGCAGAGGTCGCACCAACGTACCCATTTTTGGATGTCGCTGCCCGAGTTCACCCAATAGAATCTCTGCCTCAATTTCGCGAGTGTTTTGGTTACACATAAGTGTCCCATCGTTCGTGTTCCATGTACAAGCCCCATCACCTGTTCTCTCAATTTCGAAGGTACCACCAACAACCAGGAAGCATTTCCACTCGTTGGTAATTCCCACTCCTGGTACAAAATGCCATCCTTCAGCTGGAGCATCTGCCATTGTGCCCAATACCCCTTCACCTGCGCTCCAAGCAAAGCAATTTCTTTCCACGCAGGCCGTTTTCCACCCTCTAGCCAATTACAGAGGTGGCCCAAAACAGGGTCCTCCTTCTGTTCCTTTTTCCAATCGACACTACCAAATTCAGGAGGTGGTTGTGGCAGAGTCCGACGGGTTACTCGGGCGGCACATAGGCATGCATCAATTTGTTCCTGCCCAATCAAATCCCTATTCTCTAGACGTTCACAAAATTTGCATTGGTGCTGCCAACAAGGTCGCCGAGAGAGAGCATCTGCGTTGGCATGTGTTTTGCCGGGCCGATGTTGCACAACAAAATTGTACTGCTGCAGTTTCTCAAGCCACCTTGCAATTTGGCCCTCCGGCTCCTTGAACCGAAGAAGCCATTGCAAGGAGGCATGATCAACCCGGATCACAAACTCCCTCCCGTACAGGTAAGGATGAAAGTGTCCAACTGCAGACAGCAAGGCCAATAATTCTTTGCGAGTGACGCAATAATTTTGCTCGGGCTTTGACAGAGCCCTACTATAATAGGCAATCACTCGTTCAACACTTTGTTGGACTTGAGACAGGACCGCCCCCAATCCTCCCTGACTAGCATCCGTGTCAAGGATGAACTGGCCAGTCTCGGCCGGATACGACAAAACTGGGGCTTCTATCAGACGTTGTTTTAGGTGATTGAATGCTTTGGTGCAGTTTTCTGACCACACAAATTTAGCTCCCTTCTCTGTCAATTGGTGCAATGGTCTTGCAATACTTGCAAAATTTTCCACAAATTTCCTATAGTAAGAACAGAGGCCCAAAAATCCTCTGACCTCTCTTACATTTCTGGGGGTGGGCCACTCTTTTACTGCCACTACCTTCATTGGGTCTGTGGCCACATCGCTCTCATTCACCACGTGACCCAGATAAACGACCTCTTTCCTAAAAATTTCGCATTTCCCAGGATTCAGTTTTAACCCGCCCCCCCTCAATCGCCTGAAAACCTCCACCAAATTTTTGGCAGCCTGCTCAAATGTGGGAGCGTGGACAAGAACGTCGTCTGAATAGATCAGACATGTTTGCCATGGCAGCCCAATCAAAACGCGTTCCATCAGACGTTCAAATGTGGCGGGGGCATTGCACAATCCGAAAGGCATGACGACAAACTGCCAGAGGCCCTTCCCTGTGGTAAATGCTGTTTTCTCTCTCCCTTGTCGGTCCATTTCCACCTGCCAGTAGCCACTCTTCAAATCCAATGTAGTGAACCATTTTGAGCCGGAAATGGCATCGAGTGCATCATCAATACGTGGCAGGGGATACGAGTCTTTGAGCGTCACTTGATTGAGCTGGCGATAATCCACACAGAACTGAATGGTCCCGTCCTTCTTTCTCACCAACACAATGGGTGACACCCAAGGACTTACCGAGGGCTCAATAATTCCAGCCCCCTTCATCTTTTCCACCTGTTTTTCAGCCTCATCCCTCTTTGCAAGAGGTAGCCGTCGTGCAGGCTGTCGAACAGGTCGAGCCTCGCCAGTGTCAATTTGGTGCCTGACTAGACTCGTGCGTCCAAAATCCTCGGGAGAGAGAGAGAGAATACATCCACATTAGCACCAACCAAATTGTGCAATGACCTTACCTGGTCCACTGTTAACCCCTGTTCTGCTCGGTTTACAATGTCCCTTACTCCCTCTGGCCAATTTGTTTTTCCAAAATTTTTCCCCGACTCCGGCTGACCTGGCGAGTCTGTGGTTCCGTCCCCTCTGGTGATCTCCACTACACTGCTACACTTTGCTACAACAGCTCCGCCCCTCACTGTGTGAGGGCTGTCAGACAGGTTGAGCAACCGAACCACTACCATGGGCTGATGTGTATCCACGAGTGTACGACCCACCATCAATCCTGCAGTTTCCCCCGAGCTCCACCATCTCGAGCTGGCCCACGTGATTGGTCCTTGCCGATATCCGGGCCAACACCAAAGTCTCAGACCTGGGGGCCACGGTCACGGTGCGCGACATCTCCAGTCGCGCCCCCTGCGCCTCCTCGACTTCCCCCAGTCCCTCCAACCATAGCTTTTCAGTCCCTAGCCACATGTGACCCTGCCCCAGGTCTAGTTGGCAGTCATGTTCCACAAGGAAACTCAACCCCAGAAGGCATCGGTCACACACTTCTGCCACCCACACCACCGCATCGACCTCAAGGCTGCCCAACTCCATCCTCACAACCCCACGACCCATTATCGGCGTCGTTGCTCCCGTAGCCAGTTGGAGACTGTGTCCTGCTAGTCTATCGATTTTGCCCCAACCTCCAACACTTTGGTCCAACACTAGCGGGCTAATAACGGTATCACTTGCACCAGTGTCCGCCACTGCTTCACAAAACTCTCCCTCTATCTTTACCCTTACCCGCAAATTCCCCACACCAATTTTCACCAAGGGAGGGCACTTCACCACAAACTCACCAGCTGAGCATGGCCCTATATGCTCAGCCCGATCTAGTCTCCCCGACCCCCGACAGTGATTTCCGGACTCGACCTATGTAAGGGCACCTCGGATAGACCTGGCAGTTCAGCAGGAGGATTCATCCTCTCCGGGCTTGAAAGTCTATTGGAGGGTCTCTCCATCGCCGGGTACCGGCAATATCGTTGCATGTGTCCTCTTCGCCCGCACCGGAAACAACTCCCCATAAAAGGCCCCCGTGGGTATCGGTGTAATGTCTCTTCCGGTTCCGGACCCCCTCGGCCATAATCGAATTGCTCTATTGGCTGGGCTGGACCCCGCCGCTTTGGCGCACCAACTACCGAATTACCCCTTATCAAACTTGACAGTTTCTGGCAAATTTCCTGAAACATTTGGGTAATGCCAATTTCTCCCAGCCCCTCTCCTTGATCCTGAATCTCCGCCTGTCGGACCGTCACCGATGGCCTCTCTGGCACCCGACCCGGCCGCCTCCACAAGGCCAGCCTGGCTGCGCACTCAGTCGCTCGGTGAACGGTGGGTGGATCCTGTAACTCCACTAGCGCTCGGACTCAGGGTCCGGAAGAGCAGCGAAAAATTTCTCTAGTGCCAGTCTGTCCCATGCCTCCACTGTTAGGTCACGATACGCAATCCTAACTGATTGGTAAATGTCCTGTGCCAGCTCCTGCACTGTCTCACCCGGCTTTAATCTGCGGTGCTGGAGCTGGGCCCGCACCAGATCACAGTTCGCTGCGAACCCAAACCGACGGCTCAACGCCTCGCAAATGTGGGAGCTGGTCAACATCCCCTCCGCGATCACGTTTAACACATCTGCAGCTGGTCCCCGCAACGTTGCCACCAAATTCCCTGTACGTTCCCGCTCATTCCACCCGTTTAGTCGGGAAATGCACTCAAATTGCATCAGAAAAGCTTCAACGCTCCCTGACCCGTCAAAATTTACCAGGGGGATCACTTTTCCGGTGGCCCGCTTCCCAGTTTCTCCCTTGTCCAAATCCAGCCCAGGGATCAAACACCCTTGTGGCTGCGTATCCAATTTCGGAGCCCACTGTGGCCAAAGATGTTTTGTGGTGAGGGTCTCATGGGTCAATCTTGCCTCCTGTTCCAAACGTTGAATGGACCGATTCACCTCTTCCCGCAGGATCTTCTGGGCCCGCACAACCTCCTCCAAGGCTCCGTCGCGAGTTTGTAGCTGCTCCTCAACCAACCCGGACACTCTACTTACAAAAGACGGCTCTACCAGGCCTTTATCCAAGACTTCATCTTGGCTCATAATTTTATCTTGTTCGTCCAAACGAGCCTCCAATCCTTTTACCTCCTCCGCCAAATTCATCCCTTGCTTCCTCAGCTCTCCCCACTCTTCTACTTGCAGCTGCATACGAGCATCCACACAGGCACGATGACGTTCCAGGCTTTCATCCACTTTATCAACCCGAATGTTCATTGCATCAATTTTATCTTCCAATTTTTTTCGTATATTTTCCCCCTCCAATGTAATTTCTACCTTTGTTTCCTCCAATCTATCCTCGAATTTACTTTGTATTTCCCCCAATTGAACATCCACACACTCCTGCATCTCAGTTTTCATTTTCTCCATCTTTTCCCCCAATTCATCCCTCATTAAATCAATCCGTGCACCCAACTGTTCCCCCATTACCCCCAATTGATCTGTCATTTCTGCCCCCTGTGCCGTCATTTTTGCCATTTGTGCAGTCATTTCTGCCCTCTGTGTCACGAATTGATTTGCCATTTGTGCCGTAATTTCTGCCCTCTGTGTCACGAATTGATTTGCTATTTGTGCTGTCATGTCTGCTATTAAACGTTCCAACATTGTCTGGATCGTCATCGCACCGGTTTCCGGCGCTGCCGGCCCCGTTATGGGCGATGAAGCACGGTCCACGCTTGGAATGGGGGAGGTTCCAATCCTACCCCCGTCTCTCCCTTCTTCCCCCGACTCGCTGCCAGACACGTGGCCTTCCTCCACAAACATCTGCACATCCGCCATGGTGCAGAAGTCCCGTTTGCCGCCAATTAAATTTAACTTGAAAAATCCCGCCAAAATTTTCCCGCGCTCGCGCGCTTTTCTGTAGTAGTTTTATATTCCATTTCGTGGCGGGATTTTAATCCTGGTATATTCTCCCGATACCAAATATAATTTAGAGGGGTTCGAAGATCCCACTCCTGACACCAATGTGACGTCCAAGGGACTTGAACAGTCCCGTTAACGTAGAATGAGCCGAAACGATGGAGGCGGTTTATTTTTTATAACCCAAAGATGGCGGTTTTAATCGCTCTATCGCAAACGGGACGAGGAAGGTGGCACGAGTCGCTTTTCACTGAGTTAATAACGTCTATTTCTCTAACCAGAAATAATAAGACTCGGCAAGAGGAGGGATCCTTGGCGATTCGACGGGATGGTGGTGTGGGTTCGGGCGTGAGGAAAACACAAACAATTCCAATGGATATACAAATCTCAAACCCTCGAAGGCGCCAGGTACACACACACACACACACACACACACACACACACACACACACACACACACACACACACACACACACACACACACACACACATACACACACACACACAAACACACACAAAACGTAGCTGGTCCTGGTGGTCAGGCTGGCCCGTGGTGTAGACACAACAGTCCCTGGATTGGCGTCGGACGAGCTGGCGTTGCACTCGTCTGGTGCAGGAGACACCGTGGTGCTGTCGACCTCCTGGTGTCGGCCCAAGTCCGCTCACAGCCGCCAGGGAGCCAGTTCTGGCGCCAAGATGCGAGCAGGAGAGGGAGGTAGGTCCGCCCGCCGTTCGACCCCGTACTCCGAGCCAGCAGAACCCCAGAGCCAACCGAGGTGAGGCACGAGGAAA
This sequence comes from Eptatretus burgeri, assembly GCF_056783735.1. Taxonomy (NCBI): domain Eukaryota; kingdom Metazoa; phylum Chordata; class Myxini; order Myxiniformes; family Myxinidae; genus Eptatretus; species Eptatretus burgeri. The sequence continues at coordinate 9,387,515 of NC_140971.1, read as the reverse complement.
AGCAAGGCCACGAGACACGATGAATCCAGGAACGAACCAGCGCAACAATCGAGCACGCTCCGAGCACAACAACCTCCACCAAACGAGCTTTTTCTTTATCGATCTTCTTCTTCCACCCCTTTTCCCCAAACAGAACCTTTTTATCCTCGAGTCCTCGTCACTTCCAATCGAGCCGTTTTTATTGGCCTTCCGCCGTCACCTTCCGCCAATCGTGATCACGGGGCGGAGCCATCCGCAGCACAGTCCTGTGACGTCACGGCAAGCTTCCAGGGAATACTAAAAGGGGTTTATGCAGACACACTTACCCGAACCCGTCTCCCTATCTAATTACGTGACAATTATCATTTCCCCCTTAAAGAAATGGACATTTACTAGACAACTTATCACCACTGAATTGCTACTTATTACATCGAGATCCTGGTAAACTCGAACAGCATGGCATACCAAATTAAACATCCTAATTACCCTTTGAATGCATACCCCCCCCCCCCCTCAGACGTAACAGTATTATAATCCAATACATTACTCACCTTAGTGTCAAGTCAGCTTCAAGGTTATCGAAGCATTTGTGATAATGCAATAAATATTTACCCTGCCCACGTGAATTGAAAAACTGGGTTAAGCTATGTCCGTCCATTTGTCTGTCTGTTTTATCAGTTTACGAAGAAGGAACAACTTATTTGAATTGAATGTTCTATTTTGAACACAAATTGGAACATGAATAGAAAGATGCCTGCCATTTTATTGAACTTTAACTCCGAATTCCACCTGACTGCACACACGAAGAGAGGAGTGAGATAATATTTTTACTGTCTGCATGCCTGGCAGCCAAACAAAATTGAAAACCATTCCAAACAGGGAAACCTACTATTTTTCAGGATGTTATAAAAGGCACAAACAACAAGCACGAATTACTTATGTGACATGTTAGATCGGGTGATGTTATAGACAACGGGTAAAATGTTGATAAAACCAAGAATTTATTTATTTACATGTCTTTAAACCTTTTCAAACCTGTATTTGAATTTTATTGCAAACAGTGGCTTGCAAAACTATTCACCCCCGACCAATAATGCCACATTTAGACGAATTATGGATTATGTGGAAACAATTTTGTCCAAATGAAGTTTTATTAACAACTGAAGGGATCAAACGAAAGACTTCTAATTGAAGGTTACATGTCAGGAATACCTGTTAAAAGCATGTACAAATCAAAATCATTGGTAGTAAAAGTATTCAGCCCCGAGGTCAGTACTTGGTGGAAACACCTTTTACAGCAATGACTGCTACGAGTCTTTTTGGGTCGGTCTGTACCAGGTTTGTACAGCGAGATGATGAAATCTTTACCCATTCTTCACATGAAAATTGCTCTAGTTCTGCCAAGTTTGGTGGTCGTCGATGGACTGCTGACTTGAACCCATCGAGTCTTCGATGGACTGCAATCTTCAAGTCTCGCCATAAATGTTCGATTGGGTTCAAGACATAACTTTGACTGGGCCACTCAATAATATTTTTTTTTCTTTTTCATCCACACCAGTGTGGCTTTAGTTTTGTACTTCGGATCATTGTCCTGCTGAAATGTGAATCTCCTACTCAGTTTCAGATTCATGGCTGACTCAAGCAGGTTTTCATCAAGGATTCTCCTGTACTTTGTACCGTCCATTGTCCCTTCTATCCTTGACAAGATTGTCAGTCCCTGCTGATGAAAACCAGCCCCATAACATGATGCTGCCGCCACCATGCTCGACAGTAGGGATGGTGCTCACCGGGTGATATGCAGTGTTCGGCTTCTACCAGACGTAACGCTTTGAATTTGGAACAAAAAGTTTTATTTTTGTCTTGTCTGAAAACAAAACGTTTTTCACATGCCTGCAGTATCATAAAGATGCTTTTTCGCAAACTCCATATGAGCTTTTGGATGCGTCTCGTTTGGTAATGCCTTCTTTCTTGCCACCTGTCTATAGAGGCCAGCTTTGTGAAGGGAACAGAATATTGGTGATTGATTAACACTGACCCCCATCTCAGACATTGAGCCTTGCATATCTTTCAGTCATTGTTGGATTTACAGTAGCATCCCGAACAAGTTTCCTACTTGCCTGTTTGCCGAGTTTGGATGGGTGACCTGATCTGGGTGGTATGATATGTCTTCCACTTCTTCATGATGGATTTCACCATACTCAAAGGGATAATGAGTGATTTGGAAATCTTCTTACAATCCTCTCCTTCACTATGCTTCTCCACCATTTTATGTCTGACTTCTTTGGAAATCTCCTTGGTCTTCATGTTTGCCTTGTTGGTTGACCAAGTGAGTTGCACTTTAGAACTCCTAAGATAAGTGTCGAAGCTTAACATTTCAGTCAAACCACTGATTGCACACAGGTTGCTGGCTATCGAGTGCAGCCTGTGGCTGCTGGTTGCATCATTGTTTGGGACGCGGATTTTTGCCGCTGATGCAGTATCCCCTTACCATTACACTGGTGCTCATTTTGCCGACCTCGGAAGGATGGCAGGCTGAGTCAACCCCCTGGTGTATTAATTCAGCGGCCCAACGGGGCTTGAACTCAGTATCCTAGGATCCCAAGCCGCCGCCCGAGCCACGAAGCCAACACCAGGCTTTGCACACAGGTGAAACCTACTACACTTATTTTGTAACCTTTCAAACAAATAATTTTCTTCTTAAGTGATTTCTGGTTAATTAGGCAAAGGGATTGATCCAACTTCTTCACATTTTAACAACTTTATTTTTTTTTAGCTTCATCACTTTGCAGTAGTTTGTGAAGACGATATATTAAGAAGAGCCACCGACATGGCTGTGTATGATGCTGATCGACGCTGCATTCTATATATGGTGATCAATAAAGCCCCCATCTCCTAAACTGTGACTCAATGGTGTCTTATTACAGTGTGTAAGAGTAATGCATAAGATTGTTTCAGTTGCGCTAAACTTCTGGATTTTTTTTTTTTTAACGATCTTTAAAATCATTATGTTATTAAAATTGAAGTACAGGCAACCCCTGACTTATGAACGGGTTATTTTCCTGAACAATATTCAGAGGTCAAATTGTTCTTGACTCGAAAATTATCCACATCCCCTTCCTATCCCACGCCCCCGACGAATTAGGAAGTTGGTGGAAGGATTTGCACTCCAGCCACCGTAAAACCCCTCAATTCGCAAAACACTAAAAATGCAAAGAAAACTGAAAACCCACTCCATGGGAGTACCTCTTGTGCAACTGCCCTCCACAGGACAGCTCACTGGATGACAGGATTGAGACAAAACCTTCAGGACTCACACTCTTTGATGATAGGAGAAAAAAAAACTACAAGGTAACGTTCCAGTATTCGATTGCAGTAGTGTGTGTCAGGGTGGTGATGAGGTGTCATCCACCAGACGGCAGTCTCCCTTGGGTTCACCTGAGGCAGTCCCTTCAGGTGGGTGCCTGGAACATCCAATCCCAAAGAGAGGATAAACACCTGTCTCTGTTATCATCTGAGCTCAAGCGTTTGAACACCGGGATTACAGCACTCTCTGAGGTTCGGAGACCAGATAGTGGCGAGATCATGGTGGATGGTTACACTTACTATTGGTCTGGTCGTTTTGATGGTTACCATGCCAAAGGAGATGATGTAGCTGTGTTCAATAAGCTGACTCCAATGATAATTGAGGTAATAACGAGCATATTGTGAGACTAAGGATTCGTCACTCCATGGGTGTCGTAACCCTGGTCGCTGTATATGCTCAGAGTGAGGTGAGTGATCTCACTGTGAAGGACACACTCTATGTCACACTCGAGTATGTGGTTTATCAGTGCCCCAGGCGAGATACTCTTCTAGTCTTGGGGGATTTCAATGCATTGACTGGAACTTATAGGGATGGTTATGAGACCTGTGTTGGCCTCCATGGAACTGTGAACTGTGTTGGCCCCTATGGGCTGGAACTGTGAATCAGAATAGCACGAAGTTCCTTGACTTTGCAAGAAGTCATGGACTAAGGGTGGCTTGGTCATGGTTTCAGCACCCACAAGCTCATCACTGGACTTGGTATTCCAACACTGGTGGTGTGGCAAAGGAGATTGACCATGTGTTTGGTGATGGTCGCTGGAGTACGATCCAGAACTGCAGGGTCTACTGAAGTGCTCAATATCGACCACAGCTCGACGGATGTGAGACTTGGACTCTGACCGGGCATCTGAGCTGGAGACTTAATTCCTTTGGTACCAGGAAATTCGGAGAATCCTTGGCTCTCGCTGATCGGACTATGTGTCAAACGAGCGGTTGCTGAGAGAGACTCAAATGAGATTGGTCACCAACATCGTCCGTGACTGTCAGCCAAGGCTGTACGGAAATGTGGCTCATTTTCCTGATGCTGATCCTGCTCACCAGATCCTCTCAGCGAGGGAGCCTGAGTGGTGGAGACCAATGGGCCAACCACGTGCCTCGTGGTTGCAGCAAGTTGATCAGCATATCAAGGAGATGGGGATGGGCCAGGCATCTCTGCTCGGGGGATGGCCAGACGGAGGCCCCTGGAGTACCGGCAGAAAGTGGACACAGCGACACGCTGCTCTGGCACATGCTCCCATACCGAACCTGACCTGAAAAGTCCAGTGCTGTGAAGATAAACCAATGAAAGAAAATAGAATTACATGATTGAAATTGTTCTTACCTTTCTCAGCTGAGCAGCTCAGATCTTCCAACTTGGTTTGCAATGAACACTGCAGGGGAGCACATAATGACAAAATGATGAAAATAATGCTTTTTATGGCAAAGGAGAAAGTACATTGCTTCATTCTCTGACTTAAGTGTATGAAGGACGATGAAAATAAGAAACGAAAATGATATATGGCAGAATATTTCAAAGGAAGATTAAGTGTTTATGTGAAAAGATTGAAATTTGAATGGATCACCATGAAGGTTAATGATGTCTGTCTTGAGTCAAAAAAAACATTGATTTTATCAACCAAAAGTTTGTTTTCTGTTGATAAAAAAATATTGACTCATGGAAGAGCATGGTGACGGGATAAAAAGGCAAGGCACTAAAAGTGGATCAATGCGTCAACAGGAAGACCCAAAAAGCAAGAGGATGAATGAAACAGAAAAGATAAAACAGAGCAATAAAAGAAACTGTGCAAGCTGAAAGGGAAAAGGTTGCACGGCTTTGGCAGATTTAATGGGGAACATCCGATCGGTAGTTGGGATGGAGGAAGACAAGACAGGATGAGCAGACATCATTGTATGCAGCATCATCATTTGTAGGAACCAAGTCGCTGCATGTTACACAAGTGTACTGCAGTGCCACTGACACAGTGTCCCCCATAGGTTACAACAGGAATTTCAAATTTATCCAGGTTTATGGCGATAGCTCCCCTAATTCTTCACAAAGGACAGTCCTTCAACAAATGGGGAAAAAAAAAAAAAAAAAAAAAAAAAAAAAAAAGAAGAAGAGAAGAGAGAAAGAGAGAAAGAGAGAAGAAAGAGAGAAAGAGAAAGAGAGAAAGAGAGAGAGAAAGAGAGAAGAGAGAAAGAGAGAAGAGAGAAAGAGAGAAAGAGAGAAAGAGAGAAAGAGAGAAAGAGAGAAAGAGAGAAAGAAAAGAGAGAAAGAGAAAGAGAGAAGAGAGAAAGAGAGAGAGAAAGAGAGAAAGAGAGAAAGAGAGAAAGAGAGAAAGAGAGAAAAGAGAAAGAGAAAAGAGAGAAAAGAGAAAGAGAGAAAGAGAGAAAGAGAGAAAGAGAGAAAGAGAGAAGAGAGAAAGAGAGAAAGAGAAAGAGAAAGAGAGAAAGAGAGAAAGAGAGAAAGAGAGAAAGAGAGAAAGAGAGAAAGAGAGAAAGAGAAAAGAGAGAAAGAGAGAAAGAGAGAAAGAGAGAAAGAGAGAAAGAGAGAAAGAGAAAAGAGAGAAAGAGAGAAAGAGAGAAAGAGAGAAAGAGAGAAAGAGAGAAAGAGAGAAAGAGAGAAAGAGAGAAAGAGAGAAAGAGAGAAAGAGAGAAAGAGAGAAAGAGAGAAAGAGAGAAAGAGAGAAAGAGAGAAAGAGAGAAAGAGAGAAAGAGAAAGAGAGAAAGAGAGAAAGAGAGAAAGAGAGAAAGAGAGAAAGAGAGAAAGAGAGAAAGAGAGAAAGAGAGAAAAGAGAGAAAGAGAGAAAGAGAAAGAGAGAAAGAGAGAAAGAGAGAGAGAGAAAGAGAGAGAGAGAGAGAGAGAGAGAGAGAGAGAGAGAGAGAGAGAGAGAGAGAGAGAGAGAGAGAGAGAGAGAGAGAGAGAGAGAGAGAGAGACAAGTAGCCAGTCAGGTCAGGTTCGATCTGTGACCTGCAACAGGTACCATGTAAACCTGAACTAACCTGTTCCATGGTCGGGTTGTCGGCGACTAAACCGTCTCCCCCACCATGGTTTTCTGGTGAGGGGGGTGTTTGGATATGGACACCCAGCAGGATTAAAAACAAAACCTGTCAAAAGGCGGAGGAGCTCCTTGTGAGCCAACGGCCATCCATATCTAGTGCCCAACTGTGTCTGCGGACGTCCTCCTGCAGTTGGGTTACTTCTTATTAGGAGGTTGGTGGCAGGATTTGCACTCCGGCCACCGTAAAACCCTTCATTCCGCAAAACGAAAAACGCAAAAAAAATCTGAAAACCCACTCCGTGGGAGTACCTCCTGTGCAGCTTCCCTTCGCAGGGCAGCTCACCGGATGACGGGATTGGGGCAAAGCCTTCGGGACCCCCAATCTTTGATGATAGGAGGGAAACCACGGGGTAACATCCCTGGGTCAGATTGCGGGAGAGAGTGTCGGAGTGGTGCTGAGGTGTCGTCCACCAGACGGCGGTCTCCTTGGGTTAACCTGAGGCGGTCCCTTCGGGTGGGTGCCTGGAATGTCCTATCCCTAAGAGAGGATGATCACCTGTCTCTGTTATCATCTGAGCTCAAGCGTTTGGACATCGGGATTGCAGCTCTCTCTGAGGTTCGGAGACCGGATTGCGGCGAGATAATGGTGGGTGGTCACACCTATTATT
>NC_140971.1:9203023-9375523 GCF_056783735.1 Eptatretus burgeri | reverse complement strand
GATGGGGAGAGGAGTGAAGATGGGGAGAGGAGTGAAGATGGGCAGAGAAGGAACAGGAGAGGATGCATGAAAAGTGAGTGATCACCAGGTCAAGGAGGAAGTACTTGATGAAGAAATCCACGTTGGGAAGTTTAAAAATGCATTTGAATATCCTTTGACACGTGAAATGAGGTGAAGTTGACGTTTTGATTGCCAGCCCTTCATCAAAGCAAATCACCTCTGAACTTGGGCTAATGCTCAAAACGAAAGTCGCATCTAATTTCCCCGGCATTAATCATACTCCTGTTGTCAAAACTTTGGTAAAACACATTCTTCATCTTTTCCACTAATACAGATTGTGGAGAATATTTATATTGACAGATTTTTGTGCATTTATTATTTTCTGAAAGGAATAATCCAGAATATTCCGAATTTAGAAGTCCCACAGAAGATAAAACTCTGAAAAACAAGAAGGGCACTTGGTAGAGCACATACCTCTGCCACACAATGACTGATCCACGAGAATACATCGGGCCCAATACATTTTTGAAATACTATATCATGCTGGATATCATTTTTGTCCCTATTTCTCAATGGTGAAGAATCACTAAAAATTCTAGTAGTCAGATCCGGATCTTCACCAAAATCTAATCAGTTCATCCTTGTCACACATCCAACCAATCCACAAAATTTCATCCAAATCCATCCACAACTTTTTGAGATATCCTATACACAAACAAACCAACAAACAAACCAACAGAAAGGGGTGAAAACATAACCTCCTTCACCTTCGGTGGAGGAGGTAATAAATGATGACTTTGGCATGAAGAGCAGAGGATGAGCACAAAATAGGAAGAGAAAACAACCGAGCTCATAGAGTTGAAGGAAGTTAAATAAGGAAATTAAATGAAATTAGGAAATCAAATAACAAAAGAGAATTATTGTTCAAGAAGTTCATTAATTGTTGGTGGAAAGGAAAATATTCACCTCCTTTGGTTGAAGAACCATTTGTCCAGCCACCCTGGTCAAGTGTTGATCAACCTCCAATGTGCTGCTGTTGGGACTATTCCTGCTGCTCTGCTGCTCCTCTTTTACAGAGTCGACATCTGTTTGGTGTTTCCATGGGGATAAAAATAAACAGGGGTCTCCTGTAATTACTAAATAAATAAAGGTCTCACTCTTCCATGAGCCTTGACTGTAAAGAAATAAAATGATAATAATAAAAATAAAAATAATAATAATAATAATAACAATAAAGGTTCATATTCTCTCTGAGGTTTCCAGCAGTTGACGAGTCACCATTTCACGTCATATTTCAATCCATAAATGTGATCTTTCTATTCCCATTAACCGTACCCAACGCCTCTTACTTTCATGTTATAACTGGGTCCACCCCTCCCCTCCCCTTGACTCAACTTCTCCCACTGTGAAATGCCCTGTAATCTGTTACCTTACTTACCTTAGTATCAGTCAGTGTTAAGGTTTTAGAGGCATTTGTGGAAATGCAATAAATATTTACCCCGAGCACGTGAAGTGAAAAGTGGGGTGAAGCAATCGATCCATTCATGTCCGTATATGAATTACATACTTGGAACACTGCAGAAGAGAAATTGCCTTCATAATATTTCTAAGAACCATGCTATTGATATACAGTGCCGACAGAAAGTCTGCACCCCCTTTCAAAAATTTCACCTTTTGTGACCATATAACCTGGAATTAAACTGCATTAAATCAGACTTTCCCCACGTTTATTTTCCACATCGTAACCCACAGCTTCCAAGTGAAAAACAAATTCTACAAATTTCAGAAAATAAATTTAAAACACCAAACGAGGATGTCTTGGTTGGATAAGTGTCCAACCCCTAATAATAACAATTGTAAATTAGCTAAGGTGAACCAATCACCTTCAAAATCACACACCAAGTTAATTGGCCTCGACCTGTGTTAAATTGTGGCATATCTGATTATTTCAGAATAAAACTAGAAGGGCACTCGGGAGAGCGCATACCTCCGCTACATAATTCCTGATCCACGAGAACATATTGGGCCCAATACATTTTTGAAATATGATGAGGCAGACACAGTACGATATCGTTTTTGACCGTATCTCTCAATGGTGAAGAATCATATAAAAATTCCAGTCGGCAGATCCGGATTTGGACCTTCACCAAAATCGAATCAGTGCGTTCTTGTCACAAACCCAACCAGCCCACCAAATTTCATCCGGATCCGTCCACATCTTTTTGAGATTTGCTGCACGCAGACAGAGACAGAGACAGACAAACAAACAGGGTCAAAAACACAAGCTCCTTCCACCTTCGGCAGCAAAGGTAACGAACTGTTCCTGTATGTTTCTTCTGCTGGTTGGTACATTTCACAGCAGACTCAACCATGAGAACAAAGGGGCTTTCAGAAGACCTCCAGGATAAAGTTGTGGAAAGGCACAGATTAGTGGATGGGTATAAAAATATTTCAAAGCAGAGATGCCAACTTTTGGAAATCAGAATTAGGGAGGATTTGCAACCGACACCAAATAATGTGCGCGAAGCGCACATCTCGAGCGCGGAGCGCTCGACCCTTGCGGCGGAGTCCAGGGCCCGCCTTAGGGCCCTGGAAGCTCTGGGGTTCCAGACGCTCTCTAGTGCCCTCTGAGCCCTATTTTGGAGCATTTAACATGTTAAGAATTCCCACTTTTTGAACAAAAAAAGGGGAAAATTGTGCACTTTTTAATGTTACATGTATGTTAATATTAGTAAGTTAGGGGACAATCAAAGATTAACAAAAAGCACAAAAGAAGCAATATTTTTCTTACCTTACTGGCTGGTACTACTGCTGCTTGCTTTTTCCATGGCAGCTTTGCTGAGTGACAGCTGTGTGGCTCTTTTAGCCCTTCTGATGATGTCTTTCCTGTATTCTCTCTGGTAGCAAGGGGTGCTATGAGCTAGTTTTTCAATTAAGAGAGCTTCCAGGGTTTTGACACTCAAATTGGGACGAAATTCAGTATGATTCTTCCGCACAAGACTGAGTGCCCGCTCACATGATGCGTTCGAATGAGGAATGACCAAGATTCCCTTCATCACTTTGCTCAAATTAGGATACTTCTTGGCACCAGTGCAGGGATCTGTGAGCTGTGAAATCCGATGCCACTGCTCATCCACTCTCACTGTCTCAGTAGCAATTGTAGCTATGGAGGCGTCTGCCTGGTAGTGAGCGAATTCACTCTCAAGACTGTCTCTGTCACTATCACCGCCACTGAACAGACAGGGGAATTTCTTGATGAAAAACTCCACACAGTCAAACCCCACTTCTTGGTGTAGCTTAACATCCAGCACCTGAGTATGCTTGGCTAATTCATCATCTAGCGGCCAGGTTTTGAAGATGTAATTGCAGGCTTTCACATAATATGAGCGAACTGCACTGAAGAAACCTTGGATGTCTGACTCACTCAGAGTGAAGGTGGATTTCTTGAGACTCCTTTGTTCCCTTATATACAGTTTGGCATCGTTCCCAATCATGAGGTCCTCATCATTCTTCTGATGATTTCTGTCAGAGAAGGGTACATTTACCAGAGCAACCGATGACACCGATGGTTTCAAAACCGTACGAAGATATCTTTCAGAAGACCATTCAATTCTCCGTGCAGGAGATGAATACAGGGTTCGTCTCTTTGGAGCAGAAGATTCCCTTCTCAAAAAGCTTGTTAGCATATCGAAGGAAGAAACAATAGAGTTTTGTTTGTGGAGACAAGAACATCCTGTTGACACGTTTTTCTCTAGATTCCTGCACAGTGTTTGAGGAAGATGCGCTTTTAGTTGTAGAACTCGTAGTACACTTAGCCGCAGGGCGATCACACTTGCGTTTACTGCCAACAGAAGAGGTCAGACTCGTAGTACCAGATCCAATTTTACGTTTGAGGAGAGAGCTTGAGGTAGGTGCAGCCAAGGAAGAAGACCTCTGATTCGAAGGTTTTGCTGAGCTTCTATCAAGTGATTTGGCAAAAGCAGAACTTAACTGGGTCCTTCTTTGCCTGTAGATGGGACTATCACAGTCTTTCTCGACTCTGAAGGGATCTGCTTTGTAGATGAACGTGATGAAGGGCCGGTGATGCTACCTGCTCTCAGCATTGGTTTTGGTGCTGTCCCTGCTGTCTTCTTCGCAGCAGATACTGCAGTGGTAGTGGTGAATGCTGCTCCACTAGTGCTTGATCCTGCAGTGCCAGTACTGGCAGTAGATACAGTGCCGTCCTTCTTGCTCGTTGTTAGAGTCTTGGCTACAGTTGGTTGCATTTTTTCTTCGTACTTCTTCTTTGAAGAAGAGGCGAAGTGGCTCCCACTGTTCAATCAGCCTGTCTAGGCACTGACCAAGGGACAGCCACCTTGTTGCGACATGCTTCAGAATCTTGTGTGTCGGGGCATCACAGAGTTCTTGCAGTGCTTTCACTCCTTTGACGCGTTTACTACTTTTGTCCAAGTAGTAGTAAATATCGATGAGAAAGTCATCTAATTCAATGGGTAAGGCCTGAGCCGCCTTCTTGGCCGTATTGTGCATCATATGGCAAGGGCATCCCATGATGTAGCACTCTGGATTTTGTTTGTGGATATAAGCAGCGACTCCTTTGTGCTTGCCCACCATGACAGAGGCATTATCAGCACAAAAGGAAACACAATTTCCCCACGGAATTTTCCTGTCACTGAACTCATGATCAAGCAGTTTGAAAATGTTTTCTCCAGTGGAATCTTGTTTGCACGCAGGCAAACTTAGCAAACCTTGCTTCACAATCCCAGCACTGTTGTCATAGTACGAAATCAGGACAGGATATAGCTGGGCCTCACCACTGTCATTGCTACCGTCTGTAGCTAGGCTAGCAATATCGGCAATAGATGAAGCAGTGACATTTGACAACTCACCAATTATTGCTGAAGTTTTTGTTCTTGCACATCCATACTTTGAAGCAACTTTTGAATCTGGAAACATCTTTTGAAATAGAGGTCCAGCATGATCTGAGACTGATATGGGCAAGTTATGTTCCACAATAAATCCACTAAAGAGAAGTTCCGCTCGGGTAACATCCTCTTCCTCGCTTGTCCCTTGTTTGGTGAAATAATTCAGAAGTGTACCGGTACTCGTGCTCGAAGATCTCTCCTTTGCAATGTCTGTGTGCCGTTTGCTTCCAACGTGCTTCCGAATATCATCGCGACCTCCGTGCTCAACTGAAATATCAACGCTGCATATTGTACAATACGCATGATGAATTCCTCTTTCAGACTTTCGAATACACGGGTATTGGAGACTGTATTCGGTCTTGTACTTCTGAGACCATTTCTTGGTCTTCGTAGTTTCTTTCTGCCATTTCGTAATCAACATCGAGGGCTTGAAGCATCGGTAACTTCGAAGTCGATGTTCCACAGCTGCAGCACGACTCGTAGAACTCTAGCGGCTGTTAAACACCGCACGGTGGTCGCGACCGCCGGGCTGGTACGGGGCCCAGCTGCATGCAGTGAGCGTATCGCATGCATATACACTGTGCATACATACCGCATGCACTGTATTGCACACATACTGCATGCACTAAATCTCAGTGCATGATCGCATAAGCGAGAACCAGACCCAATGTTTCGCTGCTCCTCATTTGAATTTGCAATTTTTTACGTACAATTTGGTAGCAGCGAACGTTATGGAGTTACCACATGCTATACGTAGCAGACGATGCTTTTCATTCAATTCTCATACTAGTACATTCTGATTAGTGAACAGTGCAAAAATATCAAAATTTCGGGAGGATAAGGATAGTGATCGTAAGGGCGGGAGTTTGGGTGAATTTTCGGAAGCCTCCCGATGAAATCGGGAGGGTTGGCATCTGTGCAAAGGCCTTGAGTGTCCCTTGGAGCACAGTCAAGACAATCATCAAGAAGTGGAAGGCGTATGGTACCACCAAGACCCTGCCTCGATCAGGCCGTCCCTCCACACTGGATGACCCAGCAAGGAGATGACTGATCACAGAGGCCAATGGCAACTTCGAAAGAGCGACATGCCTTTTTGTCAAAGATTGGTCACTGTGTGCATGTGACAACAATATCTCAAGCATTACACAAGTCTGGACTGTGCGGTAAGGTGGCAAGAGGGAAGCCATTACTCAAAAAAGCCCACCTTGAATCCTGTTTGAGGGATGCAAAAAACACTGGAGATTCTGAAGCCATGTGGCAAAAGGTTTTGTGGTTTGATGAAACCAAGATAAAACTTTTTGGCCTTAATGCAAAATGTTACGTTTGGCTCAAACCCAACACAGCACATCACCCAAATAACACCATCCCTACTGTGCAGCATGGTGGGGGCAACATCATGTTGTGGGGATGTTTCTCAGCAGGGACTGGGGCACTTGTCAGGATAGAAGGGAAAATGGATAGAGCAAAATACAGAAAAATCTGAGAAGAAAACCTGCTGCCCTCTGCCACAAGGCTGAAATTGGGATGGAAGTTCACCTTTCAGGACCCCAAGCCCCAGCTTGGTCATTGGACAATGACCCCAAGCACCCAGCCAAAGCTACACTGGAGTGGCTAAGGAACAAAAAGATAAATGTCCTTGAGTGGCCCACTGGGAGCCCTGACATAAATCCAATTGAAAATCTGTGGCATGACTTGAAGATTGCTGTCCATCAACACTCCCCACACAACTTCACTGAGCTTGAACAGTTTTGTTCAGAAGAATGGGCAAATATTGCCCAATCAAGGTGTGCAAAGTTGGTCGATACCTATCCCAACAGACTCACAGCTGTAATTGCTGTCAAAAGTGCTTCCACCAAGTATTAATTAATTCAGAGGGGTGGACATTTACCCGACCTCGATATTCTAGTTTTGTGTTTTTAATTCGTTTTCCAAAATTTGTATAATTTGTTTTTCACTTGGAAGCTGTGGGTTACGATGTGTAAATAAAAGGTGGAAAAAGTGTTTTAATGCAATTTTATTCCAGGTTATAAGGGAACAAAAGGTGGAAATTTTGAAAAGGGGTGCAGTGTAGACTTTCTGTGAGCACTGTATAGCACGTGAGAGGGTACAGTATCCGGGGGAAGATGAGCCCACCAACATGGATATGTACGATGCCGATTGATGGTGCTTCTACGGCGATCAATAATGCTTTTATCTCCTAAAGTATGACGAAATGTCATCCATCATATTACAGTGTATGAGGGTCATGTATAAGACTGCTTCAGTGGTGTTAAAATTTCGGATTTTTAAAACGATCTTCAAAATCATTCTTTTATTAGAATTGAAGTATATACTGAAACATTGCATGGGGTATCATGTTCTATGAACTCTCTAGTTGGTAATGTGAACAGTTTGAGGAATAAATCTGTTCATCATATAAGGACTCCACCGGAAACAAATAGGTCAAAGCAAAGGAAGTTTGATAACATCATGACTGCTTTGCTGAAGATCCCCTCTGCATACAGCATTGTCCACAATGTATTTGTATTGTAATAAATTTTTCCATGAAAGGTTTTGATAAAATTATGTGAAATTAAAAAACTGTTTTCAGTGACATCATAAATAATTTAACTTTCACTGAAATTGGCACAAAGTTTGGTTCTTGAAATCTCGGTTTATCATTCACCTCAAAAGTCCTATGCTGTGAAAAGAAACCAATGAAGCATAAACCGCTGTGAAGATAAACGAACAGCTCGGCCACCATCATCTTTTTTTTTTTTCATGTGGCGTGAGCCAGGGGAAGCTCAGCCCAAGTCTTCATCAACCAGATGGCCACGCCTGACATTCGACTATTCGGGCAGGAATTGGGAATTTGGCCATGGTGCCGACGACAGCCTACAGACTCTTTGAGAAGGACATCATGGAATCTTTAACGTCTACCAACGAATGCTGGCAGACGGGACGCCTGTTTAACGGCTATCCAAGGGACGGCACATACTTTGATGAATCACCCTTCCAATAAAACACCGGACTGACAGTTTATAGCTGGGTCGGGTATCAAGCCCTAGCTAGACGACTTGGAAGTGAGTCTGCGTACCTCGAGGCCAGCCAATCAGCCTCAATGAAAGAAAATAGAAAGACATTATTGAAATTGTTCTTACCTTTCTTGTCCGAGCAGCTCTGATCTTCCATCCTGGTGAGAAATGGATGCTGCAGAAGGAGCACACAATGACAAAATAATGAAAATAATGTTTTTTACAGCAAAGGACAAAAAAAGAAACGAAAATGAAATATGGCAGAATATTTCAAAGGAAGATTAAGTGTTTATGTGAAAAGATGAAATTTGAATGGATCACCATGAAGGTTAATGCATCTGTTTTGAGAAAAAAAAATTCATTTTATCAACCAAAAGTTTGTATTTGATTTATCCAAATATATGCTCAGAGAAGAGCATGGTGACCGGGGATAAGAAGGCAAGGTAAGAACAATGGAGCAACGAGTCAACAGGAGGACCTGATAAGCAAGAGAATTAATTAACCAGAAAAGAGGACAGAGAAGTCGAGGAAACCCTTTTAGCTGAAAGGGAAAAGGTTGCATGGGTTTGGTAAGGTTAATGGGGAAGATCGGATTGGAAGTTGGGATGGAGGAATACATGAGATGGTGCTGTACCACTGGCATGATTCCCTGGAGGGAAGAGTGCAGTTAAACCACATCCGGAAGTCAGTTTCACAAACGTCGGAAAAGAGTCACAAAATAAGTGAGATGGGCCGAAAGCCTTGATTTTTGGGAGTTTAGCACGGAGTGTGTTCCTGGGAGAATGTGTGCATCATGGAGGAGCTGGGAGGAGTCATAAGGCAAAGCGATGGAATACTGTGGATGAAGCAAGAGCACGAAAGAAACAATAAAAAAAAAATAGAGGCCACCAACCTGTTTGCAATGTTAAGAGAAACAGAGGCCTTGTCCTTTTGCCTCATCATGAGAGATGCTAATATGTTGAAAGCTTTAGTTTAGAATTCCACAGAGTCCATGAGAAGATGGGATGATAGGGCCCCAATCCATCTGAAACAGCAGTACTCTGGTGAGCTGCACCTAAATGGCTTTGTGAGAGTGTGGGTAGTTCTCATCTTTCAAGGAAAGACTTGGAAGAAGAGAAGACACTTTTTGCTGCTCATATGAGAGGCCATGATCCTCATATGTTTGACCCAGGTGAGGTCATAGCTGATTGTGACAAATGGAAGTGAAAGAGATTGAACCTCTTCCAGTGTATGATGTTTGTAATTTATAGGTGGAAAGATAGGATCGGTGGATAGGTCATTATCATCGTTTGTACGTCGAAAGTGGCTGTCGGTTACACAAGTGTACTGCAGTGCCACTGATACAGTGCCCCCCCCCATAGGTGAGAACAGGAATTTAAATTTAGTCAGGTATATAGCGATAGCTCGTTTAATTATTCGCAAAGGAGAGTCCATCAACTAATGCCAGACGGGTCACCTTGTTCAACGTCAATCTGAGGGAGAGCACACAAACTGATGCCTTGCCCTGCCTGCAAAACACCAGCATGACAATGTCTAGCTGGGCCGAGTTTCAATCCCATGCAATACAGCTCAGAGCCGAGTACGCATCCCTCGAGGCTATCCACCAGCCCAGGTAGAAGGGTAGAAATAAACAAACTAAATTGGACAGGCAGATCATGGAACACAAAAAAGTTTTATGATCCTTGTGGAACGACAGAATGAAACTGACATTTTCTGGGATTAAAGAATATGTTCCATTGTTAGATAAGCATCTAGTGATGCCTTGTTCAGCAGAAAGTGATGCTGCAGCTGCCTGCTGATCATTGGGATGTGGTACCATGGCACACACAGTGGATTTGTGTGCTTAACAAATGTAAGGACTTTCAGAGATTCAGAGAGCACATTCATGTATTTAAGGAACAAGAATGAATAAAACACTGCATTGGGTACTCCAGACTGCTGCAAGAGACGAGATGAGAGGTTTCCATTGAAAGCAATGCACTGACTGCATGGATGAAGGAAGTCAGCAATCCAGGAATGAAGGGGCTTCTTTGCCAAAAGCAAAGAGCTTGGAAAGCAAAGCGTGATGCGAGACAGGCAATTGCCTGATATGTCCAGTGATGTGGTCAAGCAGCAGGATGTCATTTGAGGGACCAGGAAATAATCAAAACTGATGGTTCGAGATCAGGCTTTTAAATAAGTGAATGACTTGACATCAGCATCAATTATCAATTCCATGACTTTGGTTATCGTGGCCGTCTCTGGGCTGGATCCCCTGCCTGACATATTGGGCTTATCATCACCCAAAGAAAGGCTGAAGAACTCAGAGAGAGGAAAAGCAAAAGCTGCAGAAAATGATTTGAAAACTTTGCTGTTGATCGCAGCTGGAGCCAATACAGAGCAAGGGTGAGGTTGGAGTAAATTTTATCTGCATTCACAGATGAGGATACAAAGTCTGGTACACATTGGGTGGAGGGGACAAGTTAGTGTTGAGCAGGATGGCTTGGGTACATGAGATTTTGAAGCAAGAACTGAGTTGATGCTTTAACTTGAATGGAGTCCGCTGTAAGGGAGGGCATGGATTGGGAGGATACCCGACAGATTTCATTGATAAGGCACCATCATAACTTTAAGGAAAAATAATGGCAAATTGCTTATCTTTAAAATCGGTAAGATTATGTTTTCGAGCTTTCTGAAGGATGGACACGCAGTTGTTGTGAGCTACACACCGAAAGTTACCCTCAATCAAAATATCCTTACATGTTGAAAAATAAGCTTCTTTACAAGAACGGCCTCCCCACAAGATTCAGTGGACCATTTCCAAGAGGATGTACATCATAGCTGGAGAAAGGTGGGATGAAACGAGAGACAGAGAGACACAGAGAGACACAGAGAGACACAGAGAGACACAGAGACAGAGAGAGAGAGAGAGACAGAGACAGAGACAGAGACAGAGACAGAGACAGAGACAGAGACAGAGACAGAGACAGAGACAGAGATAGAGACAGAGAGAGAGACAGAGACAGAGAGAGAGAGAGAGAGAGAGAGAGAGAGAGAGAGAGAGAGAGAGAGAGAGAGAGAGAGAGAGAGAGAGAGAGAGAGAGAGAGAGAGAGAGAGAGAGAGAGAGAGAGAGAGAGAGAGCTTTTGTGACAGTTATAGCAGATGGAATAATAAATGTCAGATTCTGTGGAAATGGCAGCTCAATAATTTTGTCAGAGGGCAGAATGTAGTCCTCAATAGTTGTCCTGTGCAAACAGTGTGTTGTCCTTACTGGTACGTGGAATGAGGTGTGGTTGACGTCTTGATTGTCAAGCCTTCGTCAAAGAAAATTAGCTCTGAACTTGGGCTAATGCTCAAAACTAAAGTTGCATGTAATTTCCCACAACATTAAACATATTCCTCTCAACTAAACGTTGATAAAATATATTCTTTATCTTTTCTGGGGATACAGACCGACACGATAGCTTTCAGAGGATGGGATTGTGGAGTGTTTTGATCAAAATGTGCATACCATTGCCAAATTTTTATTAGCATTGATTAAACCTTCGATTGACTTTTTATAAAGAGCATCAAGTGTCTCTTTCATCTCCTTGATGTCAGTTTCTTGCTGCAAAACAACGTCATATGTAAATCACTGGTGAAGCAAAGTTGGTAATTATCATCACAAATTGTCTCAATAATTCAGCTCATAATCTCAAAAGATTATTTCAAAGCGGTAATCTTGTTGTGGTCAAACAAATGTGAATAAAACTGCGAACAGCGCAAACTGCTTTTGCACACATGGCGGCGTAATGGTCAGAGTGTACGCTCAGAGTCTGGGAGTTTGATGGTTCAATCAAGCACGAGTCACACTAAACATTTATAAACTGGTATGTGCTGATATCTTGCTCGACCTTCAGTATTTCAAAAGGGGAGAGGATGAACAGCAATAGGTTGTTAATCACAGCGCAAGCTTTGATAGGCCCCAACAGCCTCTTCGTACATTGAAGGAACAAGAAAGTAACTCGTATTATTACATTTCTTTTTGTTATTATTATAAAAACAGTGAGTGTAAGACTGTGGCGGGACAGCACAGGGTTTGATGTGCCTAATGCCCTCCTTATGCGTTGAAGTTACTTGAAAGGGAAGTCACAGTATTATTGTAGCTGTTATCGTTGTTGTTATGATAGCAGTGAGTTTCAGACTGTAGTGGGTGGACTTATTTTGGAATCCTCTCCTTTTGTATGATTTTTTGTGGTGAAAATAATATCAACAGATTTGAGGATTTAACACGTTGATATTTTTTAGAGAATCTTTGGGTTGCCTCCTTTGATGTTTCCACCTGATCACGGAGGACATGACGTTGTTAGCCCCTAGTTCAAATCCAATATACTTGATTTGACCGTTGTCCAGCCATGTGCTTTGTTTCATGGTAAAGGTAGAAACACCTCTGAGCCATCGTGATTGTTTAATGAAAAGCATAAATATGACATAATAATAAAATGCTTTCACAGAAAAGTGTTACGGAAATGGCCCTTATTGGACGACTAAATATAGGATTAGCTCAGATCACCCATTAAATCCATGTTTAGCTCGGTTGTGTGGTAAAATGGGTGTTACATGTGCGACGGGAGGTGCAAGAGGCTGTATTATTGTTTGTGCGGTGGTGGTGGTGGAACTAGAGCTCCCTCTTCTTCTTCCCCATCCCGGACGAGGCCCCGCCCAGTCGGCTGAGAGGGTGTGGCCAAAAAGAGGAAGTGAAGCTAAGGGGAGGAGTTTGTCGGCTTCGCTGAGAGAAGGTGCTCGTGTGTCGAAGGAGCGAACAAGAGAGAAACGAAGGCTTCATAAAAAGGTTGTTTGTGGAAAACAGTTGGGTTTTTGAGGCGATTGAACGAAGGAGGCACAGTGTTGGATCTGCCGGGAGAGACGCTGAACCTGCCTGCATGTCGAGTCTGCATTTTTAGCAGTAAGAGAGGCTGCCTGTACGGCGAGTCTGCCTTTTTGGGGGCAGTGGGAGAGGCGGCCTGCACATCGAGTCGGCGATGGACTCTTATGAGGAAGTGATTCCGCTGTGAGAGAGACGGCAGCTGGCTTTGAGAGGCGAGCGTGGAAAAGGAAAGAAAAGGTGATTCTACAGAAAGAAACTGAGAGGACGGAGCCTCTGACGGTCCCTGCTCACACCAACGGCTCGATATGTTTGCCAGAGCCCGGCACCTCGATTGGGGCCTTGTCTGGTGAACAGGCCAGGCCTGGATTTGTATGCTGGACCTTGAGAGAAATCAGCTAAGGCCTATCGTCGACCTTACGTGGGGTCAGAGCGCGTGGAGACCGTGCGGTGCGGAAAGGAAAGAGTGCGGCGCCGCCATCTTGCCACGCGGCGCGTTCGAGCTGGGGCTCGAATCCGTGGACATCCGCCTGTTGCGAGCGAAATTGGTGCTTTTGACACTGCCCTCTCATCCATGAAACATCACCAAGTACTCCGTCTTGTCTTGCATGCTGTCTGTCTGTCTCTCTTTGTCGGCATGTGTTGTATAAGGCATATCTTGGTAGGGACCCCCTCAAAACCTGTAGTCCATAGTTCCCCAGTTAAGAACGGGTTAAAGATTGTTAATAAAAGCATTGTCATGAATGTTTTGCTTGTGTCGTATTCCCCGATGTTCCCCAATAAATCTGGTTGGTACGAATGAAGTTGTCGCTATGGATTAATTTGTGTCGCGTCGAGGAAAGATCCGTTTGATTGGCATATAAAACCAAAATGGTTGCAGACTGGCAGAAAACACTCGGCATCTGACACAATCAGTCTGTTACAGGGGTTCTATTTCTCCAACTAGTAAGGTACAAGGATTACGTTGGTACCGCGATTGAAGACGCGTGAGCCGAGGCCTGTGCCGAGCCGGCCGGCGTTATAAACCCCGGAGACGGCGGTGGTGAGGGTGGCGCCTAGAGTCGGATGAGAATCCCACCACCCCGGATCCGCAACAATATCCTTGCATGTTGAAAAATAAGCTTCTTTACTGGAATGGCCTCCCCACAAGATTCAGTGGACCATTTCCAAGAGGATGTATAGCATAGCTGGAGAAAGGTGGGATTAAACAGGTGCACGAAAGAGAGAAGTCTTTTGTGACAGTAACAGTAGATGGAATAATAAATGTCAGATTCTGTGGAAATGGCAGCTCAATAATTTTGTCAGAGGGCAGAATGTAGACCTCAATAGTTGTCCTGTGCAAACAGCCATCTTCTGTGGCATTGGGCAAGCTTCCCAAAAGCTACACATATAGACTATGACAAAAACATTGTCAGGTGAGTCAAAATTTGGAGAGGAAGAAAGATGGGCAGAGAAGGAATAGCTGAAAGGATGGATGTAAAGTGAGTCTTGACCAGGTCGAGGAGGAAGGATGCACTTGTTGAACAAATCCATGATGGGAAGTTTACAAGTCCATTTGAATATGCTTACTGCTACGTGGAATGAGGTGTGGTTGACGTCTTGATTGCCAGGCCTTCGTCAAAGCAAATTAGCTCTGAACTTGGGCGAATGCTCAAAACTAAAGTTGCATGTAATTTCCCACAACATTAAACATATTCCTCTCAACTCGACTTTGATAAAATATATTCTTTATCTTTTCCGGTGATACAGACAGACATGATAGCTTTCAGAGGATGGGATTGTGGAGTGTTTTGATCAAAATGTCCATACCATTGCCAACTTTTTATTAGCATTGATGAAACCTTCGATGTACTTTTTATGAAGAGCATCAAGCCTCTCTTTCAACTCCTTGATGTCAGTTTCTTGCTGCAAAACAACGTCATATGTAAATTACTGGCGAAGCAAACTTTGTAATTATCATCACAAATTGTCTCAACAATTCAGCTCAGAATCTCAAAAGATTATTTCAAAGCGGTAATCTTGTTGTGGTCAAACAAATGTGAATAAAACTGCGAACAGTACGAACTGCTTTTGCACACATGGCGGCGTAATGGTCAGAGTGTACGCTCAGAGTCTGGGAGTTTGATGGTTCGAATCAAGGACGAGTCACACAAAACATTTATAAACTGGTATGTGCTGATACCTTGCTCGACCTTCAGTATTTCAAAAGGGGAGAGGATGAACAGCAATAGGTTATTAATCACAGCGCAGGCTTTGATAGGCCCCAACAGCCTCTTCGTACATTGAAGTCACTCGAAAGTAACTCGTATTATTACATTTCTTTTTGTTATTATTATTATAACAGTGAGTGTAAGACTGTGGTGGGACAGCACAGGGTTTGATGGGCCCAATGCCCTCCTTATGCATTGAAGTTACTTGTAAGAGAAGTCACAGTATTATTGTAGCTGTTATCGTTGTTGTTATGATAGCAGTGAGTTTCAGACTGTAGTGGGTGGACTTATTTTGGAATCCTCTCCTTTTATATGATTTTTTGTGGTGAAAATAATATCAACAGATTTGAGGATTTAACACGTTGATATTTTGAGTGAATCTTTGCGTTTCCTCCTTTGGTGTTTCCACCTGATCAAGGAGGACATGACGTTGTTAGCCCCTGGTTCAAATCCAATCTACTTGATTTGACCATTGTCCAGCCATGTGCTTTGTGTCATGGTAAAGGTAGAAACACCTCTGAGCCTTCATGATTGTTTAATTAAAAGCATAAGTATGATATAATAATAAAATACTTTCACAGAAACAAAAATTGGCAAAAGAAAAAAATAAAACATACATTTACTCATCACATTCAACAGTCTGGCTCTCTCATGCTCGTTCACTTTACCTTGATATCCATTTCCTCATTCTTTTTCTCTGTTTCCAAAAGAGGCTTCTTTTTCGTGGCTTCCTTGTGTCTTGCCATCACCAAATGGGAATAATTCTGTCACGTAAACATGCTTTATATAAACAAACAGCACTGCATGGTTAAGCATCAACAAAAAATGTTTGCCTCGGCATTATATTCAAACAAAAACAGGTCAAGGTGGAAAGGAAACACAGGATTATGATAAAGGGTAAAATAATGAACATTATATTTATTGAATAGACCGTCAAGTCATTTTGTTTGGCTCGACAGCGCGTTGGAAAAAAGGAATAGTCATCGATTGCACTGCGTATCCGAAAAAAAAGTTCTTCACGTGAAATAAACCACCTCGTCAATTTGTTCACAGTAATAAAGCTGCTGCCCAGTCAACAACCACACCGTGAGAGCTGTGTAAACTTGGGGTCGAAAAACTATGTGAAGACCAGACGACTGGTGAAGACAGGGATTTTGAATTTTGCCAGGGGGCCGATGACAACACGTCTGCTCTCCATGAACACATAATGGAATCTTTAAGGTGCACAAAATATAGCCAGCACACAAGGACGGTCCATACCCGGTTAGTTTAACATCCATCCGAGGGGTGGCACACAATGATGGCTCACCCTGCTTGTGAAGCAACATGATGACAGTTCATAGCTGGGATGATAAAACCTCATCACAGAAGTGCTGAACAACAACTACATCATTACCACTTCAGGTAGCTACATAACTTCAGAAACTAAATCTATAGTTTCTGAATTAAGAAGGGGTGTTAACAAAAACTCATAACTCTGTATTGAAAGATACCGTGGGATCTATACAATATATCCAATGTCGAATGCCAGCAGATAAATCCCCACGTGACATCCATCCAAGGGACGGTGCACTTCCTGATGCAACACCCTGCTTGGGAAGCACCATTATGACAGTTGAACCAGAATTGAATCCGGACAAGACGGCACAGAGAACAGTGTGATAACTCTGCACCACCTTTTGAACTGACAATTACCAGTGAACAGGATATTAATAAACATATTAACAAGCGAACACAAATTACAAGTGGAGAACAAACCGTTTTGTACAATAAATCCATTTTCAAAAAAAACATCCAATTAAATTATCATCCCCACAAGTGTCACGGGTGAATCCCAATATAGAGCCTCACAAGGCAGAGGTTCATCAAATAATACTTGAAGATACCTCCAAGAGTGAAAAGAGAAACCACATTCTCTTCACATGAAGAGCAAATAATAACAGGAATACCTGTCTCCTATTACTGTGATTGCTGCCACTTGAATAAAAGTTCTTCTTCGAGCTGCCAGTGTTTTTTAACAGCTTTGATGAAACCGATTTCTTTGTGGATGCTTCAACATCCTTTTCAAATGCTGTATGCTTCTCCAATGTACAGCATTTTGCGGAAGCATGCTGTTGGAGCATATTAACATCATCAAACCATGCAAGCTGGATTAAAAAGTAATTATCAGGGAAATCAACACTCATAACACCACAGATACAGATATACGAGGAAATGTCAAGAAGAAAGGCCTCCTGGACTTTTTCTCCAAAACAGGGAAAGATATTCAAATGAAACAAACACTAATATAAACATCAATCTGTACTCTATTGTAGTGTACGTTTATTCCTCAACATAATCAACTGTGGTCTGCACATTTCCCCCAACGTTCAAGTAGTTTTGTGATGCTGTCATGATACAACTTTGTGTCCTGCTGACTTAACCAGCGCTACACAGCAGACTTGACATCATTGTCAGGAGAAAACATCCACAAAGGTGTTCCTTAAGTTTGTGAAGAGATGAGAACCTGACAGAGCCAAGTTAGGGCTGAGCATCCTTCATGGCGGGACTCCATTGACCATCTTTTCCTGGGGCACCCAATTCACATCCGCAGTCAGTCATCCCAACTCTCACCTGTAGTCATCTCCAGTCTGTCATCCCAACTCTAATCTGCAGTCATCTCATCTCCAGTCAATCACCCCAACCGTCAACATCAGCACTTCATGCCTCACGCCAGTGAAGACATCATGGTGCCATCTTGGATAACCTCGTACTGATACAACTTGTGCAAGAATTACTAAGCTTTGTACCCAGTGGTGGGAAGAGGTAAGAAGCGAACTTTGCTTCATTTCATTTGAACAACTCTACCTGTATTGAAGAAAAACAAGAGGAAGCATTACTTTTTCAACATGCCCCCATAAATTTGTGAGCGGATTTGTAGAAATCCTGTCTTATTTATCAAGGAACATCGAACTCGAAACATAGAATTAAAGGAAACAACTGAAGTGTGGTGTGTGTGTGTGTGTGTGTGTGTGTGTGTGTGTGTGTGTGTGTGTGTGTGTGTGTGTGTGTGTGTGTGTGTGTGTGATAACTCTTCATGGATCCTTTTGCAAGATGTCAATTGTCTTTGTCTCGTTGTTCCCCTTGGATCCTCTTTCAGAATGTGAATATGCCGCCCTCTGTCATTTCTCTCCTCCATGAACCGAGATTTCAGTGCAAAACTAGAACGGCACTCGGAAGAGCGCACACCTCCGCCAGGCTGAACAGTTTACATTTTGTATCCCACCGATGGGCCGGATCTGCTGACCTGAACTAAAGTCTGATTTGCTTTTTGTCATCGAACCAACCCATCCACCAAGTTTTGTCATTACAAGAGTGAAGTCAATGGCACAGCATCACAAATCCCCACACTTCCTCATGCAAGTGAAGTGGAAAGATGGCAAAACGTTCCACCAGGAATGACAATATCTAATTTAAAATGTATTTCCCGTTTTGATCCTTGTGAATTAAATGTTTCTGACCGAAATGGTTTTCCCGTATTTTGACTGAAATGTTTTTCCCACAATGCCTCCCGTAGGTTAGAACAGGAATTTGTAATTTATTCAAAGCGCCAGCAAAAGCTCACCGACTCTTCACAAAGGACACCGTGTGATCTTTATCATCCACAAACGAATCCCAGGAGACCGGATGCCCAATTTAACGTCCATCCGAGAGACAGTAAACACATCGACACATCAACCGGCTGCCATATTGACCAACCACACCTTGAGTGGTGGGACAGCACAGCCTTTGATGGGCCTCACGCCATCCTTACGCATTGAAGTTACTTGAAAGGGAAATCACGATGTCATTGTTGCTGTTATCGTTGTTGTTATGACAGCAGTGAGTGTAAGACTGTAGTTGGTGGACTTATTTTGGAATCCTCTCCTTTTATATGATTTTTTTGTGGTGAAAATAATATCAACAGATTTGAGGATTTAACACGTTGATATTTTCAGTGAATCTTTGGGTTTCCTCCTTTGGTGTTTCCACCTGATCACGGAGGACATGACGTTGTTAGCCTCTGGTTCAAATCCAATATACTTGATTTGACCGTTGTCCAGCCATGTGCTTTGTGTCATGGTAAAGGTAAAAACACCTCTGAGCCTTTGTGATTGTTTAATTTAAAGCATAAACATGATATTGTTGCGAATTCGCACCCGCTGGCGTGCGAACGGCCACGTAACTCGAACCGTGGCACGTCACCCACCGGACGGACAATTCTGTCATGACCCTCTCGGAACAACGCCGGGAGCTCGTCACGGGTGGGCCTTTCGACCTCACCACAATCGTGCCAATCGGCCACCCGCGTATGGAAGGGTTGTTCGCCAAACTCGACCTACCTAAGTACCCACGCGGATGGTTAACCGGGCGATCGTACCTCGCCACAGGTCGACTCCGGACACGAACCGCTTGGGCAGCCCGTTCCGTACTATCTGGATAACCGAGCGGTGTTATTGTCGACCTGGACGGTTCAGATTAATTACCGGGATGTTGAACCCACCACGAACCCCTTACGTAATGCAAGATGGAGATTCAATGAAGAAAAAGATGAAGCGAAACGGGCACAGTTCAACAAGCAAGCATTATATTTTGCGGCACACGGACACAAAGCAAGCACGTATATTCAGTCACAGCAACAATAATAAAAGGCACGTATTCAAGCACAGAAAGAAACAGTAAAAAAAGAGATACTTCCGACTACGACCGACACACGGCAACACTTACGCAGTTTCACTTAACAGACGGCGCCACCACAAGCATTTACACAAAAAGCAAAGGAAAAAGAAAGCCACCCTCATAGGCGAGGAGGCAGACAGGTCCGTAGACCAAATGTACGTGGATCCCGGAAGATCGGCCAGGTCCACGAGACCGGGGAGGTCTTACCTGCGTCCTCGTGACGCGATGGCGGGCAAGCCACAATGTTCGCGCCGCTGTGCCCCGACTCCGTGCCCTGGCGTGGTCGGCGAGTCCTCTCCGGCGTGCTCCACGTGAGCGGTCCCGTTGGCACCACGTTTAGGGTGGGGGGGGGAGCGGGGGCCCCCCTCGGCACTATCTCAGCGCGAATGGGTGGGGGGATCGTTGATGCTCAGGGAGAGGGGTATGGCTGGCCGGCCTGGATCTCGCGACGAGTCGAGCGACCCCCGCACCACGACAGCGTCCGCCGTCTTCCCTGCAACTTCTCTCCCAGCTCAACTCACCCTCTCTCAGTTCCACTCAGCTCTGCCCCGCTCTTCTCCCAACTCACCGGTGCTCAAAACCCAACTCGCCTCGCTTCGCCTTGCGCTCGCCTTTTTATCGGCCTCAAGAGGAGCCGATATGCAAATATGCGGATCAAAACGCGATTGGAGGCGGGGCCACGCCACCCTCTTTTCAGCCATTGGTCGGGCAAAAAGGGGGCGTGAACCTCCCTTGATCCGCATATTGGCATAAACGGACTTCACAGACACGCGCTTGGGGGCGAGGCCAAGCCGCCTCACGTTCGACCATTGGACGGAGGGGAAGTGGGCGTGAAGCATTCCTGATCCGCGGATCGACGCGTTCGGCCTTCACTGCCGAACGGCTCCGGGACCACGACGTTTGGTGTTGACTGGTAGTGTTTGGGAATGGCCGTAGAAGCGATGATGTGGGATGAAGTTGTGAAGGTAAAGGCGAAGGTGGTGGAGGGTCTTCTGTGGTGAGGGTTGGCATTGTGGTTGTTGTGTAGTTGTAGTTGGTGGCGATGGCTGGTGTGGTGGTTAATGTGGTTGTTGTGTGAGGGTTGGAGCGTGGTTGGAGTTTGTGGCGATGGCTGGCGTGGTGGTTAAGGTGGTTGCTGTGTGATGGCGGTTGAGACGTGGTTGGTTCAAAATAACGACAGAAAAGAAAAACAGCTATCTCAAAGCGTCGCAGCCCGGATGAATCACACATATTCCCTCTATACAACGGGTTTTGGCTAACTTCACATGGACTTCTCGATATATCTCACCTCAGGACTCTTGATGGTGTAATGCGAATTTCCACAACCGTAACAATATATAATAAAATACTTTCACAGAAACAAAAATTGGCAAAAGAAAAAAACAAAAACATGTATTTACTCGTCACATTCAACAGTCTGGCTCTCTCATGCTCGTTCACTTTACCTTGATTTCCATTTTCTCATTTTGGGTGTCTGTTTCCAAAAGAGGCTTCTTTTTCATGGCTTCCTTGTGTCTTGCCATCACCAAATGGGAATAATTCTGTCATGTAAACATGCTTTATATAAACAAACAGCACTGCATGGTTAAGCATCAACAAAAAAATATTTGCTTTGGCATTATATTCAAACAAAAACAGGTCAAGGTGGAAAGGAAACACAGGATTATGATAAAGGGTAAAATGATCAACATTATATTTATTGAATAGACACTCAAGTCATTTTGTTTGGCTCGACAGCGTGTTGGAAAAAAAGGAATAATCATCGATTGCACTGCGTATCCGAAAAAAGCTCTTCACGGGAAACAAACCACCTCGTCAATTTGTTCACAGTGAAGAAGCTGCTGTCCGGTCAACAACCACACCGTGAGAGCTGTGTAAACTTGGGGTCGAAAAACTACGTGAAGACCAGACGACTGGTGAAGGCAGGGATTTTGAATTTCGCCAGGGGGCCGATGACAACACGTCTGCTCTTCATGAACACATAATGGAATCTTTAACGTGCACAAAATATAGCCAGCACGTGAGGACGGTCCATACTCGGTTAGTTTAACATCTATCCGAGGGATGGCACACATTGATGTCTCACCCTGCTTGTGAAGCAACATGATGACAGCTGGGATGATAAAACCTCATCACAGAAGTGGTAAATAATAGCTAATTCATTACCACTTCAGTTAGCAACATAACTTTAGAAACTAAATTTAGTTTCTGAATTAAGAAGGGGTGTTAACAAAAACTCATAACTCTGTATTGAAAGATACCGTGGGATCTTATACAGTATATCCAATGTTGAATGCTAGCAGATAAATCGCCAGGTTGACATCCATCCAAGGGACGGTGCACTTCCTGATGCAACACCCTGCTTGGGAAGCACCATTCCGACAGGTGAATCAGAATCGAACCCGGACAAGACAGCACAAAGAACAGTGTGATAACTCTGCACCACCTTTTTGAACTGACAATTACCACATTCTCTTCACTTGAAGAGCAAATAATAATGGAATACCTGTCTCCTCTGACTGTCGTTGCTGCTGCTTGAAAAGTTCTTCTTCGAGCTGCCAGTGTTTTCTAACAGCTTTGACGAAACCGATTTCTTTGTGGATGCTTTAACATCCTTTTCAAATGCTGTATGCTTCTCCAATGTACAGCATTTTGTGGAAGCATGCTGTTGGAGCATATTAACATAATCAAACCGTGCAAGCTGGATTAAAAAGTAATTATCACGGAAATCAACACTCATAACACCACAAATACAGAAAACGAGGCAATGTTGAGAAGAAAGGCCTCATTGACTTTTTTTCCAAAACAGGGAAAGATATTCAAATGAGACAAACACTGATATGAACATCAATCTGTACTCTATTGTCGTGCATGTTTATTCCTCAACATAATCACCACTGCGGTCCGCACATTTCCCCCAACGTTCAAGTAGTTTTGTGTTGCTGTCATGATATAACTTTGGGTCCTGCTGACTTAACCAGCGCTACACAGCAGACTTGACATCATTGTCATGAGAAAACATCCGCAAAGGTGTTCCTGAAGTTTGTGAAGAGATGAGAACCTGACAGAGCCAAGTTAGGGCTGAGGATCCTTCATGGCAGGACTCCATTGACCATCTCTTCCTGTCAGGATCATCATGGTGCACCCAACTCACATCCGCAGTCAGTCATCTCCAGTCAGTCATCCCAACTGTCACCTCCAGTCATTTCCAGTCTGTCATCCCAACTCTAATCTGCAATCACCTCATCTCCAGTCAATCATCCCAACCGTCAACTTCAGCATTTCATGCCTCAGGACAGTGAAAACATCATGGTGCCATCTTGGATAATGTAGTGCTGACACAACTTGTGCAAGAATTACTAAGCTTTGCACCCAGTAGTGGGAAGAGGTAAGAAGCGAACTGTGCTTCATTTCATTTGAACAACTTTACCTATATTGAAGAAAAACAAGAGGAAGCATTACTTTTTCAACATGCCCCCATACATTTGTGAGCGGATTTTTAGAAATCCTGTCTTATCAAAGAACCTCGAACTCTAAACATAGAATTAAAGGAAACAACTGAAGTGTGGTGTGTGTGTGTGTGTGTGTGTGTGTGTGTGTGTGTGTGTGTGTGTGTGTGTGTGTGTGTGTGTGTGTGTGTGTGTGTGTGTGTGTGTGTGTGTGTGTGTGTGTGTGTGTGTGTGTGTGTGTGTGTGTGATAACTGTTCATGGATCCTTTTGCAAGATGTCAATTGTCTTTGCCTCGATGTTCCCCTTGGATCCTCTTTCAGAATGTGAATATGCTGCCCTCTGTCATTTCTCTCCTCCATGAACCGAGATTTCAGTGCAAAACTAGAACTAGTCCAAGAGCATTAGGTCAAAATAGGCCCTAACCTGGACATTTTTGGTAACAAGCTGTTGTTTTCAGGATAGGTCCAGGAATATGTCTAGAATAACATACTAAAAGTCCTCATAAATCCTCCTTGAGCATTTTCCGCAATCCAAGATGGCGTCCAAAATGGCCGCCTCTTCTGTTTTTCTCATAACTTTGCAAGCAGGTTTCCCCAAAACACACTTTAAATGTCTACATATATGTTTTGAAGTATGAGGAACTCATTAGAATACATCTTAAGAGATGCTGAAGCACGCAAGTACCAATAAGACCTCTTGAGTTCTTCCAAAAGTCCAGGCAGAAGCCGACGCCGACACCCTGATTGTCTCCACAGCACTAGCACTGGCAGAGTCAGAACATGTGCCAGTTGCTGTCGTTGGTACGGACACAGACTTACTGGTAATGCTAGTTGCTCGGGCAACCTCTTCCACAGATGTGTACATGCTATGCCGCAGTAATCCTGTCACGGCTTCAACATTCATGAGATTCAGCATGCCATAGGGGACACAAGAAATCACTTGATGTTTCTTCATGCTGTGACGGGATGTGACACGGTCTCTGCGATCTATCGTCAGGGCAAGCGTAAAGCTTTCAACATGGTGCACAAGAAGCGGGACTACGACTTGCTGGATACCTTCACAAACAGTGGAAGCACCCATGACGAGGTGGAAAAAGCTGGGGAAGGCTTCATTCTTAAGCTTTATGGAGCCAGCAGTTTTGAATCTCTTGATGACTACCGTCACATCGCATACAAACGGGAAATCGGTCGCAGTTCCCTGAGTTCATCCTTTCAGCTAGAAAGTCTACCTCCAACTAGTGCTGCAGCAAAGCAACATTCATATCGCGCCTATCTTACCGTCCAGGAATGGATGGGTAACTCCTTATCTCCAACAGAATGGGGCTGGCGATTTCAGGACGGGACTCTTACCCCGGTAGAAACAGACATTGCTGTTGCACCCGACACTTTGCTGAACATGGTGGCATGTGGGTGTAAACCAGATGGTTGCAGAAGCATGACATGTAGCTGCAAGAAACTTGGGCTCTTTTGTACCTCAATGTGCAGTAAATGCAGTGGTCTCAATTGCAACAATACAGCA
This sequence comes from Eptatretus burgeri, assembly GCF_056783735.1. Classification (NCBI taxonomy): domain Eukaryota; kingdom Metazoa; phylum Chordata; class Myxini; order Myxiniformes; family Myxinidae; genus Eptatretus; species Eptatretus burgeri. The sequence goes on along the minus strand of NC_140971.1, from coordinate 9,350,867 downwards.
CCAACTCTTATAGATGCCGACGATGATATTACCCCAACTTCAGAGGACATCAACATTGAAGATACAGCATCCGACGATGAAGACAATGACTGATGCAACGAGGTGTGTGCATGCGTAAGGTAAAGATTCATCTGAAACTTTTGAGGTTTGAATCTCTAGCATGATCTTGTTTTGAATGTCTTTGCCTCTTGAAACAGGCTAAAACAGCAGTGTGTTGATAAGTGGCAGACATTTTGAGCACCATTTGAATTTCAGAAAGAACTTCAGCGGTTTTATTGTTTCCTTTGTACTTCAAAGTATCTGAATGAGTTCCTTATTTCTCAAGACATAATATATTTAGAGATTTAAAGTGCATATTGAGGTAACTTAGTCACAGGGTCATGAGAAAAACAGGAAATTGCAACCATCTTTGGCGCCATTTTGGATTTTGGGACTAGTTCAAGTAGTTTTATTGGTATAGATATATTGTATTGAGTTCCTTATACTTCAAAACATATGTGTAGACATTTAAAATGTGTTATAGGTAAACCTACTTGCAAAGTTATGAGAAAAACAGGAAATGGCGGCCATTTTGGACGCCATTTTGGATTGCGGAAAACGCTCAAGGAGGATTCATGAGGACTTTTAGTATGTTATTTCACACACATTCCTGGACCTTTCCTGAAAAAATCAGCTTGTTACCAAAAATGTCCAGGTTAAACCCTAAGGCCAAAAAAAAAAAGTTGCATTGGCGTAACCCGCCCGACCCTAAAAATTCCGCCGACCCTACGTTTTTTTTTTGTTTTTTTGCTATCGAAAAATTTTGCCGAAAAAATTTGAAAAAAAAAAAAAAAAAATTTATTGCTATTTTTGTCGTTTTGCTATCGTTTTCAAGTATCTTGTTGATTGCGATCGCGATCGCAAAAACCCGGAAGTGTTTCGGACAGAACCTGCCGACAAAAAGGGTGGTACTCGAGCCGGGGGAGATTTTGGGAGGGATTTATTAGGAAAAAAAAAAAAAAAGATCCCGACCGACCTACCCTATTTTTCAGTGACCCGTTACGCCAATGCAACATTTTTATTTTTTTGGCCTAATGCTCTTGGACTAAACGGCACTCGGAAGAGCGCACACCTCCGCGAGGCTGAACAGTTTACATTTTGTATCCCACCGAAGGGCCGGATCTGCTGACCTGAACGAAAGTCTGATTTGCTTTTTGTCATCGAACCAACCCATCCACCAAGTTTTGTCATTACAAGAGTGAAGTCAATGGCACAGCATCACAAATCCCCACACTTCCTCACGCAAGCGAAGTGGAAAGATGGCAAAACGTTCCACCAGGAATGACACAATATCTAATTTTAAAATGTTTTTCCCGTTTTGACCCTTGTGAATTAAATGTTTCTGACCGAAATGGTTTTCCCGTATTTTGACTGAAATGTTTTTCCCACAATTCCTCCAATAGGTTAGAACAGGAATTTGTAATTAATTCAAAGTGCCAGCAAAAGCTCACTGACTCTTCACAAAGGACACCGTGTAATCTTTATCATCCACAAACGAATCCCAGGAGACCGGATGCCCAGTTTAACGTCCATCCGAGAGACAATAAACACATCGACATCACCCGGCTGCCATCTTGACCAACCACACATTGAGTGGTGGGATAGCGCAGGCTTTGATGGGCCTCATGGCCTCCTTATGCATTGAAGTTACTTGAAAGGGAAATCACGATGTCATTGTAGCTGTTATCGTTGTTGCTATGACAGCAGTGAGTGTAAGACTGCAGTTGGTGGACTTATTTTGGAATCCTCTCCTTTTGTATGATTTTTGTGGTGAAAATAATATCAACAGATTTGAAGATTTAACACGTTGATATTTTTAGTGAATCTTTGGGTTTCCTCCTTTGGTGTTTCCACCTGATCACGGAGGACATGACACATTGTTCGCCTCTGGTTCAAATCCAATATACTTGACCGTTGTCCAGCCATGTGCTTTGTGTCATGGTAAAGGTAGAAACACCTGTGAGCCTTCGTGATTGTTTATTTAAAAGCAAAAATATGATACAATAATAAAATACTTTCACAGAAACAAAAATTTGCAAAATAAAAAAACAAAAACATGTATTTACTCGTCACATTCAACAGTCTGGCTCTCTCATGCTCGTTCACTTTACCTTGATATCCATTTTCTCTGTTTCCAAAAGAGGCTTCTTTTTCGTGGCTTCCTTGTGTCTTGCCATCACCAAATGGGAATAATTCTGTCATGTAAACAAGCTTTATATAAACAAACAGCACTGCATGGTAAAGCATCAACAAAAAATATTTGCTTTGGCATTATATTCAAACAAAACAGGTCAAGCTGGAAAGGAAACACAGGATTATGATAATGGGTGAAATGATCGACATTATATTCATTGAATAGACCGTCAAGTCATTTTGTTTGGCTCGACAGCGTGTTGGAAAAAAGGAATCGTCATCAATTGCACTGCGTATCCGAAAAAAGCTCTTCACGTGAAGTAAATCACCTCGTCAATTTGTTCACAGTAAAGAAGCTGCTGTCCCGTCAGCAACCACACCGTGAGAGCTGTGTAAACCTGGGGTCGAAAAACTACGTGAAGACAGGGATTTTGAATTTTGCCACGGTGCTGGTGACAACTCTTGCGCTCTTCACGAACACATACTTGAATTTTTAACTTGCAAAAAAATATAGCCAGCACATGAGGACGGTCCATACCCGGTCAGTTTAACATCCATCCGAGGGATGGCACACATTGATATCTCACCCTGCTTGTGAAGCAACAGGATGACAAAAAATCATCACAGAAGTGGTAAACAATAGCTACATCATGACGACTTCACGTAGCTAGATAACTTTAGAAACTAAATCTACAGGTTTTTTAAAATTAATTAGGGGTTTTAACCATCCATTGGGATCGTAACTAAATCTACAGTTTCTGAATTAAGAAGAGATGTTAACCATCCGTTGGGATCATACTGTGTGGTGCTGTACAGAGCGTTTGTGCTGCCGAAGCAGTCGCCTGGGTTACTGGCAACAATCCTGGACAGGTCGACACTGATGCAGGGGTGTTAACAGAAACTCATAACTCTGTATTGAAAAATACCGTGAGATCGTATACAGCATATCCAATATTGAATGCTCGGAGACAAATCCCCAGGTTAAAATTCATCCAAGGGACGGTGCACTTCCTGATGCAACACCCTTCTTGGGAAGGACCATTTTGGCAGTTTAACCAGAATCAAACCTGGACAAAACAGCACAAAGAACAGTGTGATAACTCTTCACCACCTTTTTGAACTGACAATTACCAGTGAACAGGATATTAATAAACATATTGTTTTAGATTTTAGAATCGGATCCGACTAATGCACACAAACATTTTGGCCCTCAGATAGCTATTTCCCTAAATGCATGTCCAGAATAGACCCATCCCCAATGTTTGGTGGGATTCTAACTTTGATGCGTTGGAGAAGGGTAAAGAATAGATTCCCTGTCTTATGGGATGGCCTTTTTCTCTTTACGCCACATTCATGCATGAGAGATAGCCGTTAGCCCAACGGGGGCTCGTCTTCTCCTTTCCATCAGGACACATTGGCTTGGAGGTGGATGATTTATTTACACCTTGGACTTACAGGACATTTGATTAAGCACATTGTGGGCTTTTCCTGAGCAGTTATTCTGACGGTCCTATACGGCTGTGGATCATTTACCTCACCCACTAATTTCCCATCGCCGTTTGAAACCCACCTCTTTCACCAACGTTGGCGTCCACTTTTTTTTTTCCATCAACATTTAGCAGCTCTGTGGATGGTTGTTGTTCACGTTTTATGAGTTTTCACATTTTCGCTCGGAAAGGGGAACACTCGGCTTCACGCTTTCGTTTGGTAATTCTGGCAAATGGCTGCTTTCTGCCGTTCGTCCAGCACCACAAACATGCCATCGTAAACCAGGACTGCACCGATTTGGGGTTGCATCTCGCTCTGGAAAGGAAGGAATGATCGCGAGATTGGGGGGTTTGGCGCATGCAACGATGCGCCAATAGGCAAGGTGGATTTGGCTGAAGTCTGCTTGAGGCTCTGCCCAGATTGACTGCTGATAAAAAAGGACGAGGTGACAGTTTTGTGACAGTTGGTGACAGATGGTTGCAGCTTCTTACAGCTCTGAGAATTTTTGTGACAGCTGGGTGACAACTATTTTCAGCTACAGTCAGTTCCATTCAGACAGTTAGTGAGCTGACAACAGTTGAGTTTGTGATAGTTGGTGACGGCCTTGCAGTTCTGATCGCTGGCGACAGCCTGACAGCGCCTCACAGTGCCTCAGCGCCTTACAGCTCAGTTCCTCATGGCTCCTTACAGCTGTCCGTTTGTTGTGGCTCCTGACGGTGGGTGACGGTTGGACCCTTCCTGCTGGTTCTGCTCGAGACCTGCTCTTGGCCACTCCTGGCGTACCTGATTCTTGACGTCCCTGGTTCCTGGGGGTGACGACGTGACATCGATCAGTGTTCAAGCCCGTTTGCGAGTGGGTGCACGGCAAGGCAGGGCACTGGCAGCAGACCAACGCACGCTCACACATTTCGGGACATTTTATTTGACGCACGACAAATGATCTGCTGGGTACCCTTGTCTCGTGTTTAATCATCAAGTCAGGAATAGTGATAAGCATCTGCTCTTTGTCTGTTTTCCTATCAATGCCTGCTTAATTCTTTATTTCCTTGAGATTATTTTGATTGATTTGAATTTACCTATTTTCACCACAAGGAAATAAAAAGTTCTTCTGTTTATTTATTTTTTCCTTATTAATAAACTCCTTGTTGACGTTTCAACCTGTCCGTGCTCGTCCTTTTCTTCCATTGAGCCAGCATTGTCCGAACCGAGATAGACTGGGAGATAATTACCAAACTAACTGACCTGTCATAGTCGGCACGCACCAACGGCAAACACTCGGCTGCCCTCATTAAGATTTAATCAAGATAAGAATGGTGCCTTGCCGAGGGTGTGCTCCCTGTTCAGGAAGCCACGTGACCTCCAGTTAAATGGCAAAATTATACAGTGGAGACTGGAACTCATGGTTAACTGATTGGCATTCGTGGTAGAAAAGCAACCCACCGTCCCACAAAGTTAATAGGGAGCGGTGGCCCCAGGTCCAGCTCTTCCATGGAGCAAGGGGATTTAACCCCCTCATAATACACTCTGTACCCGTAACAATATTAACAAGCGAACACAAATTACAAGTGGAGAACAAAACGTTTTTTTTCAACAAATTAATGTTCCAACAAAGTATGCAATTAAATTATCGTCCCCACAAGTGTCACGTGTAAAACTAATACAAGACCTCACAAGGCAGAGGTTCATCCAAAAATACTTGAAGATGCCTCCAAGAGTGAAAAGAGAAACCACATTCTCTTCACATGAAGAGCAAATAATAAAGGGAATACCTGTCTCCTCATATTGCCGTTGCTGCTGCTTGAACCAAAGTTCATCTTCGAGCTGCCAGTGTTTTCTAACAGCTTTGACGAAACAGATTTCTTTTTGGATGCTTCCACATCCTTTTCAAATTCCGTATGATTCTCCCATGCACAGACTATTTTGTGAGTATGCTGTTGGAGTATGTTAACATCATCAAACAGGTGTACAAACCGAGATTTCAGCACAAAACGAGAATGACACTCAGGAGAGCGCAAACCTCCACCAGACTGAACAGTTTACATTTTGTATCCCACCGATGGCCGGATCTGCATTCACACCTTAACCAAAAGCTAATCAGCTTGTTCTTGTCACCTTCCAAACTCATCCACCAAATTTTGTCTTCATCCGTCCACAACTTTTTGAGATATTGTGCAATATATCATTTTTGGTCATCTCTTTATGGTCTCTCTCTTTCGAGTGCAGCCTGATGGCTGCTGGTTGCATCATTGGTTGGGACAAGGCTATGCCGCTGATGCAGAGTCCCCCTTACCAGTACACTGGTACTCATTTTGCCGACCTCGGAAGGATGACAGGCTGAGTCAACCGCCTGGTGTATTAATTCAGCAGCCAACGGGGCTTGAACTCAGGACCCGAGCATCCCAAGCCACCACCCTAACCACTAAGCAAACACCAGGCTTCTCTTTATGGTGAAGAATTCACATAAAAAAATTATTGTATCTGGATCCAGATCGAGATCTTCACCAAAATCGAATCAATTCGTCCTTGTCACACACCCAACCTGTGCACTCAGTTTCGTCCAAATCAGTCCACAATTATTTTGCGATATCCTGCTCACAGAGAAAAAAAAAAAAGAGACAGACAGACAACAAAGGGTGAAAATACAACTTCCATCCACCTTTGGTGGCAGAGGTAAAAATGGTAGTTTTAACTCACCTTAGTTTGCCCATATTTTCTCCAATCAAACATGTTGACCCTCCTCAAGTATTCATTGTACTTGTTAAACTCAGCCAAAGAACAAGGGACCTGAAATGAAAGAGGTTCCAAAACTGTCAGAGAACATGCACATTTATTCTGAATTCATAATGCAACACTTTCACCAAATACTGTTGCATTCCCAGTGTAATTATTCTGGGAGAGCAATGTAACTAATCAGCTCAGCAAGGTTTAGGCATTCACCTTCTTGGTACAACTACCCAGAGTGTCATCAGTGACCCGTGATCATCTGGGCCCCCCACCACCCTTTGGGGGAAAGCTCTCTGGATGGCCGGAACCAAAAATGCCCAGCAACGATTGGAAACTATCTCTTAAACACACGAAAAGGGCAAAGACACTTCCTCGTCAACTGAGACCTTGCAACTCCACCGAGTATGTATGTATGTATTATATATATATATATATATATATATATATATATATATATATATATATATATATATATATATATATATATATATATATATATATATATATATATATATATACATATACATATATATTGTTGCGGATTTGCGCCCGCCGGCGTGCGAGCGGCCACGTAACTCGAATCGCGGCACGTCGCCCACCGTACGGACAATCCCGTCGTGACCCTCTCGGACTAACGCCGGGAACTAGTCACGGGTGGGCCTTTCGGCCTCACCACGATCGTGCCAATCGGCCCCCCGTGTGGGATAGGGTTGTTCGCCAAATTCGACCTACCTAAGTACCCACACGGAGGGTAGACCGGGCGATCGCACCTCGCCGCAGGTCGACTTCGGACACGGGCCACTTTAAGCGACCCGTTCCATACTATCGGGATAACCGAGCGGTGTTATCGTCAACCTCGACGGTTCCGATTAATTATCGGGCGTATTTAGCCCCTACCAACCCTTTACGTGAAGTAAGATGGAGATTCAATTAAAGAAAAGACGAAGCAAAACGGGAAAGACAGTTCAACATAAGGCACATTTATTCCGCGGCAAACGGAAAGCACACATATACAATTACAACAATTATGCACCAAAAGCAAATGTAAAAGTAACACAACAATTCTGCACAAAAAGCAAATGTAAAAGTAACACAACAATTCTGCACAAAAAGCAAATGCAACAAAAGGGACACAATGCAGATCTATTACCGACTACGCGAGCACACGGCAACACTTACACAGTTTTACTTCACAGACGGCGCCGACAACACATATACTCCAAAGCAAAAGAAAAAGGGGCCACCCTCAACTACAGGGGGCAGACGGGCCTGGGGCCAAGACCGCGTCGAGCCTACCCGTCTGGTGATGAGCCGCAAAATGGCGGCGGCGCCCCGACTCCGCGGGCCTCGCTGGCACTCCTGGAATGGGGTGGGAACGGGGCCCCCTTCTCACACTATCTCAGCGCGGGGGGAAACAGGGGGGGGTTGTTGATGCTCGGGGGAAAGAGGATATCTGGCTGGCTTGGGTCCCGCGACGAGCAACGCCACTGTGACCTCGACCGCGTTCCCGGCCTCCCCTCTCCGCAGCTCCCCGACTCTGACACGAGCGGAGACCTCCACAAAGCTTCTTGGCTTCTCCAGACTCTCCGGACCCCGACAGACACTCTCTCGACTGATTTCGCCGCCGCCACAACTCTCCAACTCTTTTTCTCTCCTCAACTCTACTGAATTCGCCACCGCCACAACTCTCCAACTCTCCCACTCTTCCCAACTGAACTGATTCGCTCCGCGCTCGGCGCTTTATAGTGCGACAGGAGAAACCACATGCAGATTTTTGGATCAGGATCGGCTCGGGGGCGGAGCCACGCTCGCCCATTGGACGAAGGAAAAGTGGGCGTGAATCATTCTTGATCCGCGAATCTGCATATAGCGATTATACTCCGACGCGCCTGGAGGCGGGGCCAAATTGCCCCACGCTCGCTGATAGGACGGAACAGAAGTGGGCGTGAATCATTCTTGATCCGATTTCTCGGAAAGGCCGCTTTTTGCACCCGCTGCTCGGTGCGCGCCCTGTACGAGTCCAGGATCGGTGCCCACAAGCGGCGCGGGAATGGCGGTGATGCGATGGTTGCGAGAGCGAGATGTGACGGTAAAGGTCGTGGCTGTTGGCGTTGTTGTTGTTGTGAAGTGGCGTTGCGGTTGGTGGTTGTTGTGTGATGGCTGTTGAGACGTGGTTGGCTCAAAATAAAGATAGAACAGAAAAACGGCTATCTAAAAGGGTCGCAGCCCGAATGAATGACATTTATTCCCTCTAAACAACGGGTTTGGGCTAACTACACATATACTTAGAGATATCTCACCTACGGGACCTGAATGGTGGTTTGCGAATTTCGTCAACCACAATATATATATATATATATATATATATATATATATATATATATATATATATACACATATATACATATATATATATATATATATATATATCTCTGCTAGTTGCATCATTGGTTGGGACACGGCTATGTGATGATGCAGTGTCCCCCTTACCAGTGCACTGGTACTAATTTTGCCTACCTCGGAAGGATGGCAGGCCGAGTCAACCTCTTGGTGTATTAATTCAGCGGCCCAACGGAGCTTGAACTCAGGACCCTAGAATCCCAAGCCGCCACCCAAACCACGAAGCGAACACCAGGCTTACCGAGCAGCGAAAATAAAGACTGCACCTTCGCCAGTGAGGAAGAAGATCTCAACATCATCAGAAGACAGAGCTCTAAACCGAAGCAAAAAGTTGAAGAAGTGCTATCTGGCCTAAAATAAGAAAAAATGAGCTACAGATGAATAAAATGAGGAGAACTAGAGCACAGGGGAGAGGATGACCATCCTCCACAGGAAAGCGTATTCTGTGGCTGAGGCACGGGGGATACACAGAAAAGGAGAACGTTTCATGCACTGACTTAAGAAGTCCTGCAAAGGATTTATGAAAGGAATCTCTGGGGCTATTCCCAAATTTAACTTCGTGGAGGCCTGGACACAATGCGTGGGAGGCACACTTTCAGGGCGCGGACTTCAATACCTAATATTGTCATGTTTACGAACCCCTAACAGAAGCAGCTTAACCATTGATGGGAAAAAGGCTGACATGCCGGGACTCGAACCTGTGAATGACCAATGAGTTACTCTAAGAACAAACTGGCAGCGAGCGGTGTTCTATCGATCCATGTTTCAGCATGATCCAAACCGCGTGGGCAACTAAATCAGATTCTCTTTCATTTCTTCCTCCTCCAGTCAATCCAACGAGGCACGAATGTTTAGCATAATTTTTCACGTAGCAAACAGGAATGCAGCTCTTAGAAATAACAATTTATTGAGATAAAACGACATAAAAGAACGCACATTCTTGATGCCAAATAGAAAGGCCAAATAAGTAAACACACCATAAATCAAATGCAAATACACAATAAGAGCAACACAACAAAGTATAACCTGCTCGTGGCCACGACAAGCTGATCACAACCGTGCACACTGACACGAACGAAGAGTATTTCGGAAATTAGACTTGGGCGAGGGCTGGGTGAACAAGTGAGCAGAGCACTGTTGAGCAGGCAGGTTCGGAGCTGCAGGGCGTGAACAAGCCTGTGGGCCCATCGAGAATGAGCTCTCTCTTCCTGTGCGATCACAGAAGTCACGAACGATCTCCATCTTCCAAGCCAACAACCGCTCTTATCTTCAGGGGGTGGGGGAGGGGGAGTGGGGAGGGGAGTCCGACACTTCCACCTCGGCGTGTCTCTGTACCGGCAAATCATCGGACATCAACGAGACAACAACGAGCCATTCCGCACACTGAGATGGACGTCCCCGTCACTCAGGGCATGAAAATGTGCCTCTGGCCAATCACGGAAAGACTAGGTCTGCAATGTTACCGAGAAGTGTGCTTCGTGCGCACCACCGTGATGCCACACAAACCTTCAGAATTTCCCATTCAGACACCAGGTTAAAACAGGATAAGACATTATTATGCCGAACTAAAATCTAAACAAACAGCGTCACCCCGAGTTTATAAATAACTTCACACGAAAATATCCAGTGCCAAGGCGTTCATTCCAATAACCGATACCAACCAATCCGCTCCCCCTTAACCGCAACCACCACCCCCAACCCCATAAACATAACACCGCATCCAAAAATCTGGAAATGTAAACTGCAATTCACATGAAGTAATAGTACATTCCTGTTGGTGCAGGGGAGTGGGGGTGAGGAGTGAATGCTATCCCACCTGGTTATCTCTTATTACATGGCCTTCCTTTCGAAGACAATTCAGCCGACGTGGATTGTTGAAATAATTTTCAAGATAAGGATCATTCAAACAGTTGTACTCCGGCTTCAACAAAAACATGTTGGGATCTTCGAGGTTGAAATCTATCGTATGCTTGTAGAGCTGTAAAGTGTGAAAGAGGTACAATTAAATTATTCACTTTTAAAGTTACTCTGCTGCATAATGAACGATGTTTTTCTGAATCATGATTGGTTAATGTACACAAGCTGGAAGGTCAATGTAACATTTGACAACCTTGGTTGAAGATTAAATTTCAAATGGTTAGTTGTACACAGATGATACAAAAGACAGAACATCTATCGGACACGTAATCCTTCCCCTGATCTGTGTTTCAGTCACGGCCCTAATATTGTCACTTCGGCACATAATACAATCATTGTTTTTAACCCGTCCATCTTGATGAAATTCCTTTTATTCAGAAAATAAATTACAAAGTGATTTTCAACTTGAAGTTTTGAAAAAGTGAAAACTCATCCTGAATATTGTGAATGAGTGGTCACGAGGTTGGCAATCTTGCTGACGAATCAACGATGAAGGAGGAAAATACAAAAACAAAAGAACGAGTGTTCATTCCTAATTTTCAAACTTTGACATCCCCAAACAAAGAAGCAATAAACACCATCATGTCATCTCCTGATGAAAGGAACACTGTTGATCTATTTAGACAAAGGAAAGGAAAACGTTCCCCATTCCCACCACACATGACAAATTGAAATTGGTGAAAAATGACACATAATTGCAAAAGATTAGTTATCACAGGATCAGTATGTTTAAAAATAAATGAATAAAATAAAATCATTGCAATGGCCACAAAAGTCAAAGGATACAAAGACACGTTTTTTTGCTTTTCATTCAGTGTCCATGGTCTTACTCTCTTTCATCCAATCCATCAACACTGAGCTCGTCTCTTTTATGGATCATACCCCCCCCCCCTCTCTGCTCCCAAACTCCTTTTGACTTATTTGCACACTCATGTGATGCATCAGTGAGATTTTGTCTCCCATGTCATATTGTTGTGGGCCAGGTATCGGCGACGAGCACGACCGCGAGGTGGAGCAGTAGAGTCGGCTCCACTGAACACCCATAATTCAGATCGTTACCCTCGGATAACTCCGAAGGTACGGGTCCCTTACAGGACCATGAATAGTCAATAAATCAACCGCATGAGCACAGGGTTATTTGCCAAACTTCAAAATACCTTGAGGCACATGTGGAGCACTACCGAGGAATTCACCTCCTCGACGGGGCTCGAACGGGACGGATGGTTACCGAGGTCCCTTCGGTCCAAATGTACAACTACAGCAGCAATGGCCTTTTTAATAACCCAACACGCACTGTGCTAAATCAATGAAGGAAAGGACAAAGACGAGCTGAAACATTCAACAATAGGGGTATTTATTTACAATGGTCAGGTCAGGTATGGGAGCATGTGCCAGAACAGCGCGTCGCTGCGTCCACTTTCCGCCGCTACTCCAGGGGTCTCCGTCTGGCCTTCCCCCAGGCAGATGACAGGCCAATCCCCATCTCCTTGAGATGCTGTTCAACCTGCTGCAACCACGAGGCACGTGGTCGGCCCATTGGCCTACTCCACTCACGAGACTCCATCGCTGAGAGAATCTGGTGAGCAGGATCAGCGTCAGGAAAACGAGCCACATGTCCATACAGCCGCAACTGACGCCCACGGACCATGCAGATAACAAATCTCATCCAAGTCTCTCTCAGCAACCGCTCGTTGGACACAAAATCTGACCAGCGATAGTCAAGGATTCTCCGAAGAGACCTGGTACCAAAGGAATTAAGTCTCCGTCTCAGATCCTTGGTCAGAGTCCAAGTCTCGCATCCATAGAGCAAGACTGGAAGCACCAAGGACCTGAAGACTCGGACTTTTGTCCTCCCGCACAGGTACCGGTAGCGCCACACCCCATGATCCAGTGAATCCATGACTCCCCAGGCAAGACCCAGACGTCTATTGATCTCTGACTCACAGCCAGCCGAGACATGAGTATGACTGCCAAGGTAAGTGAATCTCTCCACGACCTCAACATCGTCACCACAAACAGACACAGACAGGACAGCAACATCCAAGATGTCATTGAAAGCCTGAATTTACAATGGGTGGAGAAGGAACACATAAAGGGCAGAGTTAAACCGACGATAAATGATGCAAATAATGTACAGCAAAAGCACTTAACCAGTTGCTACTTAAAGATGGGCCCACATGACACACACACAATAGAAATGGACTTAAATGGTCTATATTCGGCTCTCCAGCCGCAGAGGATAGTTCGGCTGGAAGTCAGGACGGCTGGCTACCTGGCCGCAAGCGTGCGGGCTGGACATCCACCCCCTCAGGAGCTCCGGTCGCCAGAAGACGGACCAGGGCAGCCAGACGCAGACCAGCACCAGTGACGAGATGAGGCCAGACCAGCGTCGAGCAGACCAGGCCAGCGTCAGCGAGATGGGACCAGACCAGTGTCGCGAGACGGGATCAGACCAGCGTCGAGCAGACCAGAAAACCAGACCATGCCAGCGAGATGGGACCAGACCAGCGCCAGCGAGATGGGACCAGACCAGCGCCAGCGAGATGCGACCACACCAGCGTCGCGAGATGGGAGCAGACCAGAGAACCAGACCACGCCAGTGAGATGGGACCAGACCAGCACCAGCGAAATGCGATCAGACCGGCACCAGCGAAATGCGATCAGACCGGCGTCAGCGAGATGCGATCAGACCGGCGCCAGCGAGATGCGATCAGACCGGCGCCAGCGAGATGCGATCAGACCGGCGCCAGCGAGATGCGATCAGACCGGCGCCAGCGAGATGCGATCAGACCGGCGCCAGCGAGATGCGATCAGACCGGCGCCAGCGAGATGCGATCAGACCGGCGCCAGCGAGATGCGATCAGACGGGCGCCAGCGAGATGCGATCAGACCGGCGCCAGCGAGATGCGATCAGACCGGCGCCAGCGAGATGCGATCAGACCGGCGCCAGCGAGATGCGATCAGACCGGCGCCAGCGAGATGCGATCAGACCGGCGCCAGCGAGATGCGATCAGACCGGCGCCAGCGAGATGCGATCAGACCGGCGCCAGCGAGATGCGATCAGACCGGCGCCAGCGAGATGCGATCAGACCGGCGCCAGCGAGATGCGATCAGACCGGCGCCAGCGAGATGCGATCAGACCGGCGCCAGCGAGATGCGATCAGACCGGCGCCAGCGAGATGCGATCAGACCGGCGCCAGCGAGATGCGATCAGACCGGCGCCAGCGAGATGCGATCAGACCGGCGCCAGCGAGATGCGATCAGACCGGCGCCAGCGAGATGCGATCAGACCAGCGCCAGCGAGATGCGATCAGACCGGCGCCAGCGAGATGCGATCAGACCGGCGCCAGCGAGATGCGATCAGACCAGCGCCAGCGAGATGCGATCAGACCAGCGCCAGCGAGATGCGATCAGACCAGCGCCAGCGAGATGCGATCAGACCAGACCAGAGACGAGATGAGATCAGACCAGCGTTGAGATCGATCAGAAAACGAGACCATGCCAGCGAGATGGGACCAGACCAGCGTTGAGCAGACCAGAGAACCAGACCACACGCTCGAGCAAACGGGGTGCAAATTATTTGTTCTCCGTTCCTTCGTCGTCCTTCTCGGGTGCGGTCCGCCCATGCGTGGCCTGCTCTCATTGGGCAGACCGCGTGTCGCGGCTCCGCCCTCTGCAAAGGACCGCCCCGGCTCTGATCCGCTCGTCACCCATTGGCCGCAAAATGACGCATTCTCTCATTTGGCGCCAGGCCAGAACAAAACGCTTCGTGAGCGCACGAACACCACGGACAATTCATCGAGCAGTGTTGTTGTTGTTGTTGTTTTCGTTGATGCAAGTGTAAAAATCCTCGCTATAAAATAACTTCACACCACATGTACAATTAATTTCCCACTAAATCAGGGAAAGGGAGCCATCTATCCACATTTACTTATCAAAATAACTGAGCTGTGGGGACCTGAATGTTGAATGCAGTAAGCTTCCAGATTCATAACAATATCTCCTCTGTTCTCAATTTCTGTCCAAATATTTAGAGATGTATGGAGGCGCGCGCGCGCACACACACACACACACACACACACACACACACACACACACACACACACACACACACACACACACACACACACACACACACACACACACACACACACACACACACACACACACACACACACACACACACACACACACGTTACTCAAAATTATAGTGAATATTGAATCCGCGAATATCGGGTCATTGTTTCATTGGGAAAAATGGGGAATTTTTGTTGTTTTATTTTCATATGGTCTGGGCTCATGGAAGAGCTATGACATAGACCAAATCAGGACACAGCATAAGAAAGGTGAAACACCAACAGCAGGACTTTGGAAGAAAGTAGATGGATACGGAAAACAAGGGATGCAGGTAACAATGAGGGTTAAGGGAGAATGCAAAGGGTGGGCAAAATGGATAATAAGCAAAATTTTGGGAGGGGTGCAAGATGGTTTAACAGGTGTAGAAAAGATCATGATTTTGGATGAGGGACAACTTGAGATGGTGGTGAACAGATGTCTTGAGAACAATTTTTTTTGGGGGGGGGGGTAAAAAAAAAATTTGGGGGGGGGTTGGAAATCACTTAAAACATGTAGAAATGCAAAAAAAAAATTTTTTTTTCTCCAACAATTTTTTTTTTTGGGGGGGGGACCAAGTCCAAAATTTAATGGCATGATCCTTGGACCATACCTAACCCCCCCACCCAGTTTCGTCGAAATCCGTCGTGGAGTTTTTCCGTAATACTGTTCACAAACAAACAAACAAACAGAAAAGGGTGAAAACAGTAACCTCTGATCTTCGATGGCAGAGGTTAATAAAGGTAGTCAGCATGGATTTACCAAAGGTAGTTCTTGTTTAACAAATCTTTGAGTTCTCTAAAGCAGTGTCTGATTGGGTGGATGAGGGAAAGGCAGTGGACATAGCATATCTAGACTTTAAGAAGGCATTTGATAAGGTACCAAATAGGAGGTTGTTGGTGAGGGTTTCTGGAGTGGCTGGTCAGGTAGCTAATTGGAATGCTCACTTGCTTCGTGATAGGAATCAGAGTGGCTGTAAGTGGAAGGATGTCTTGTTGGGAGGATGTAAGTAGTGGGGTACCTCAGGAATCAATACTAGCACCATCATTTACA
This sequence comes from Eptatretus burgeri, assembly GCF_056783735.1. Lineage (NCBI taxonomy): Eukaryota > Metazoa > Chordata > Myxini > Myxiniformes > Myxinidae > Eptatretus > Eptatretus burgeri. The sequence goes on along the minus strand of NC_140971.1, from coordinate 9,335,000 downwards.
TCAATGATTTGGATGGTGGGGTGAAGAGTAGGCTTTCCAAATTTGTATACGACACAAATCTTGGAGGTAAGGTGGGTAGTCGAGGGGTGGTGATCAGATTCAGGAAAGTATTGATATTTGCATAGATTGGGTAAAAGATTAGGAGATGTAGTTTAACCTGAGCAAGTGTAAGGTGTTGGGGATGGGAAAGAACAATGAAAATAGAGATTACATGATGCAAGGGGTAATTTTGGAGCACATCACATTGAAGGATCTGGGGGTGGTAATAGATATGGGAGGTAAGGAGGCAGCACAGTGGCAGGCAGCAAAAGGGAAAGCAAATAGGGTTTTAGGTTGTATTCGGAGAGGGATAAATTATAAATCAAAAGGAGGTGGTTTTGGCATAGTTTAGGAATTTAGTGAGGCCCCATCTTGAATATTGTGTGCAGTTTTGGTCACCACAATTTAAGAATGACTTAAAGAGGGTTCAGCACAGGGCTTCCAGATTGATTCTGGGCCAAGCAAGACTTAGCTATGAGAGTGGCTAAAGGAGACAGGTCTTTATACACGAGAAAGGAGGCGGTTACGAGGTGATATCATAGAACTTAAGGTAATGAAAGGTATTGATAAAACAAGTGCAGATGAATTATTCAGCAGAGTAGACAGTGATAGGACCAGGGGCCACAGCCTGAGAGTAAAGATGGTGTAAGGTAAGGGACTTTTACTCAGAGAGTAGTTAATGCAAGGTTATGGTCTCCCTGGAAAGGTTGTGGCAACAGAAACAGTGGATAAGTTTAAATTGGAATTAGATAGGTACCTGTAAGTTATGGAGATAGAGGGGTATCGGGATGTTGGCAGGACTTTTAGGTAGCTTGAGCATTGATCGGCGAGTGTGTGCGTGTGTACGGAGTGCTGTTGGAGGGGGCCTCGTCAAGGGGTGTTATGTGGTTGATGTTGTGTTATTTTTACCCAAGACAATCTCCGCCCACGCCCCATTCCATGGAAAGAAACAGAAATAACTAAATTCTTTAAACTACAAAAAAACATTTTGCATTTTTCTCGTTTTCGTCTGGTGTTGATAAATTGGTGTGGAGTTGATGTGGTGTCGGCATGAAGGGCCGAATGGCCTCCACCTGAGTCCAATTTCCTTGTGTGCAACATGTGGGTGAAGTTTCCCCTCAATCTGTCAGGCCACTCTGGAGAAACATTTTTAAAGGCATATTCTTCAAAAACTCAGAGCTGCCAAACCATGTGACCAAGCTGCCAAACCATCATCATAAGTGGAGAACTTTTTGCTCCCAATCGGAAGGTGATCATACCTGTGAAGTTTTGCCTCAAAATCTTCAGCAGTTTCGGAGAAGAAAATTTTGAAGGTTTTTATGTTAAAAAAAAAATATGGCTGCTGAATCACGTGACCGATGGATGACATCAACAATTCCTCCCCCCTCCTCCGCCCATAAAATTTAGCCCGAGAGCACCCTCAAAAATTTTTCATACTGATCGGATAAAGCATCCAACATATGCGATTATGATGTCATGATGAAGCCACCGACGACCTCATGAAAAAATTAAAAATCACATTTCCCATCGGGAGTACTTGGCGTGTGCCAAGTTCAAATTTTTTCCATGGAGCGGTTTGAGATAGAAGTCCAGTTTTTCCTTTTCTCCAACATGGCTGCCACACCGCATGGCCTATGATGTCATCATTAACATTTGAACATTCTGCATGAGGAATCACACATCTGGTGAAAATTTTGTGTCAATTGGATAAGCGGTTTCAGAGAGAACAGAATATTAGCACGTACGTACGTATTTATGTACAACCCAAAAATATAAAGCTTCTGGCGCCTTGTCAACAGAGGCAGAAAAAAAGTACTTTACCTTTTGTGACAAATCAGCACGACAGAATGTTGTGTTCCACGTCGGCTTCACGAACAGCTTCGTACCCATCGGCTGCTCGTTCACCGGTGGTAAAAAACACGTTGGCTGTTTCTGCATGACACGTAGGGCATTTAACACGAGGTCAATGGGACAGAGAATGAACTCCATGAGAAAAACACAAAAAGAAATTTGGCAGGAATGGTAAAAGGCAAAATGATCATCACTGTCAAGCAAGTCATCAAGTACTCCACCAAATGAGCTACTTATTTCACACAATATGAAGGATTGGATATTAAATTGCCAAAATGGATGACAGCAATGAAATACAAGGCGAGGAAAATATTGTTATTAAAAGCATCAGAACAATCACCATTGATCAGCATTCACTCCCTGACAATATGGGATACATGTCAACGCCAATTTTGACGTTGCATCGTGGGTATTGCTGATGCCGTCACAACTGCGGCTGTTGGTTTTGGTGACAAGACAACGCAAATTTGCATTCAACACATCTTCTGATAATAAATGGCAACTTGCCATCGTTGTTTGAAATTCTCAGTCCCCTTTCATGCAATTATGAATGCCTGACTATCGAAATAGCAACCTGTGCACTTCAAGTGGTAAGGCTTGACTGACAGAAGCATGTAGCGTGGAGAGGAGGGTGTCGCGAGTGGTATTGTTGTGAGCGGAGGCAGTGGTGAGGGTGCAGCGAGCGGACGCAGTGGTGAGGGTGCAGCGAGCGGACGCAGTGGTGAGGGTGCAGCGAGCGGACGCAGTGGTGAGGGTGCAGCGAGCGGACGCAGTGGTGAGGGTGCAGCGAGCGGACGCAGTGGTGAGGGTGCAGCGAGCAGACGCAGTGGTGAGGGTGCAGCGAGCGGACGCAGTGGTGAGGGTGCAGCGAGCAGACGCAGTGGTGAGGGTGCAGCGAGCGGACGCAGTGGTGAGGGTGCAGCGAGCGGAGGCAGTGGTGAGAACCTGGATGGGAGTCGGGTTTTGGCTACTCCGACTCTACCCTCAAACCCATGCAGGTGCAGCCAAGTGAGCCTTATAAAAATTATTTAACTTGTTTGTGGACAGATAGATAAAGAACAAGAACGGCACTCGACAGAGCACACACTTCCGCCAGACTCTGCAGTATAAATTTTGTCTCCCACTGAAAAGGCCGGATTTGCATCTGGACCTGAACCAAAATCTAACTGACATGTTCTTCTCACCTAAGTAACTCATCCATCCAGTTGCGGAAAAACTCATCTTCACCTTTTTGAGAAAGCATCTTATATAAATCACTTTTGACCCTTTTTCTCAATGGTGAAGAATCACTTAAAAAAAATTTAAACGGTCGAATCCGGATTCGAATCTTCACAAAATTTGAATCAATTTGTCTTCGTCACACACCCAACCTGTCCACGAAGTTTCGGCTAAATCCGTCCATAACTATTTGAGATATCCTGTTCACAGACAGACAGACAGACAAACATACAGAGACAGGGATGAAAACGTAACGTCTGCCCACCTGCGGTGGTGGAGGTAAAGAAAGAAATTAAAAGCAAACGAAAGATAAAAGAGAGGAAAATGAAGAAAAACAGGCACCCTGTGTGGTTTCCTCGTTCCACGAGCCTTGACGTGTGTGGAGGAGAGAAATAGAATGAGCATTACCTTTCCATAGATGTGAGCAAGAGAAGATGTATTCCGTGACCCTTGCTTCACACGTCCACTCGCAATCTGCTCATTGACGAGTGAAGGAAGGAAATGCTTCGAATTTTTCTGCACAGCAAGAGCAACAAAATAACCGGTCAGTGGGGTGAAGATCAAATTAAATCATCATGAGAGAAATAGACAATTCACACACAAAGGAGACAGAAAACAACCGTGAACATAAAAAGCAACAACAAGTCCTCGAACCGATGGATGACACACCGTCACTGCTGGGATTTAAAGTTCTCATTGTATTTCCCAAGTCAGTGACCACTTCATTGTGGGAGAATAATCATGCCATCGTTTCAGAACATTCACCTGCAGCAATTGCTCAGAGGCAGCAGGGCCTCCCTGTCACCGTCGTGTCGGAGGTTTTGTCGATACCGATCCTCATGGTGGTGGCTCGTTAAAGTGACAAGACAACTAACTCACATTAATGTCAAAGTGGCAACAGCAAGTACAAGGACACAACCACCACCATCTCTGAAAAGATGGTGGGTATCCATTAAGCATTGAACAGGGCATACACTATGGGGGTTACAGATCGGTTTTGATTTTGAACATTTAACGGTGCTCGCATGAGGCACGATCTGTGTGAATCGAAGCACAGAGATCATGAACGTTCCAGTCATGATCGATCATTTCTCGTTCCCCACAATTATTCCCACAGGGTTTTACTGCAGCGAGCGAGCAGAGAATACCTTGACACCTTTCAATTACAAGGACATGTGGTAATTATAACTACTGTAATTATATACGAGTAGAACCTGGCGATAAATTAACTTTCACCCTTTAAAAATTGTGTGAATAAATTATTGAAATATCAGCTGCTTTTTTCATCTCCTTTTCTCACCTGTGTTGTCAGTACAGCGAAAGGCGGTGTATAATCAGATCTACTGTTTGATCGGGTGATATATTATAGTCCAGGAGCAAGGACCTGAAAAAAAGAAATCATTCAACACTCCCTACAGAAAAGGTTTGACTTGACAGAGTGGTAGAATTAGACCCTATAGAACACCTCCAGGTAGTATGTGGTTTCAAATTGTGGTATCATTAAAATTCTACAGGCCATTATACATACCAAGGGTACTTACCAAGAGGGTCACTGTGGGCGAGCAAAATTAGGGGAGGGGTAACGTAAACGTGAATATCTTTGTCGAGACTCAACCAATTTTCAATATTGAGGCATCATTGGCTTCGTATTATAATTCTCTTTCAGAATATGTACAGAAATGTCGATATTCATTCAACTGTACAACCACAAGAGGTAAAAATCACAGACAAATCAAATATTATGAGCTTTTTTTATATTTTAGGCATCTTTTAGAGCATACCAAGTTGTCAAGTCAAACTTTTCTGTAGTGGGTGTTGAACAATTGAATTTTTCACAGGTTCATGCTGCTGGACTAAAAAAATGCTGTGTTAGTCTATTTTTTATGAAATTCTTGTGGACTAGATAATTACAAAAATAAAGTTTAAAAATGTCATGTTAATAATGATGGTAAAAGAGGCTGTGGGTTAACATAGTTGCTTTTCTGTGTCATTCCAGATTGAACATCTGAAAAAATCCTCCGAGCCAACTGAAGCAATGGCCAGTTCAGAGAGTCGGGCAGGAGTGCAACTTTTACCTGTAAAGAGACAGAAGTTGACTAACTTTCACAAGTGCATAATTTGTCAGATGGACTCAAACGAGACACTGAGGAAAGCCCGAGATACCTCCATACAGACACTTGTTGCAGCACTGGAACTCCAATGAGATGAAGTATGCGAACGTTTAAAATGTTGTCTTCGACCGGTACTCCAGCCTCTCAATCAAAGCTGGGGAGCGAGAGAAACGAGGATCATCTGCAGCCTTAGAGGTGACAATCCAAGGGCCAGCCACTCCTATTCCAAAGCAGTGGATCAAATACATTGGAAATGTAGAAAACAAAGTCAACTTGTGTGCCTTCTTTGCAGACACATGGTGCCACATAGGGGTAGATACTCTGCATGATGGTCAACACAAAGTCATCGGTGATGGTTTCAAGAACCCGCAGAAGTCTGTGCTAGTCATCAGAGGGCACTGCGAAGAACTGGTTCCCATCAAGTCAGATCATGAAGAGGCAGACACGAATATTGCTGCATGCAAAACATGCCTCTCATTATCACAGCAGGACTGGATTGTGAATCAATCACCTGACACAGATATGGCTGTCCTCTGCACCACACACTACAGAAAACTCATGTCAGGAGCTGTGGTTTCAGACTGGAATCAATGATAAAGCTCGGTATATTCCTATCCACAGCTTGGCACACAAACTCGGACCTGAGCTGTGTAATGCTTTACTCGGCTTCCACGCACTCACTGGGTGCGATTCAAACAGTGCACTCTCAGAACTCGGCAAGAAAAAGGGTTTCAATGTCTTACTTGACAGTAAAGAGCATCAGACTAGTCTGGGACAGCTTGGAGAAGAACCCGAGCTCAGCAACTGCACTTCAGAAGCATGCAATGCCTTCATATGTGCAATGTACTCAACAACCAAGGGGGCTGGGAGTAAAGTGAACAATGTGAGACACTGGCAGTTCTGTCAAAAGGGACAAAGAAATGAAAATCTCCCCCCTACATTCGACAGCTTACAGCAACATATGAAGCGAGGAAATTACCAGGCCGATGCATGGAAGAGAGCATTGGAGCCGACACAGAGCCTTCCACCAGCAGCTGGACATGGCTGGAAAATTCAGGATGGTGCTCTGCAGCCTGTGCTCATGACCAAAGATCCAGCACCACGGGGTCTTCCGGAGCTGACTGTCTCACTGCAAGAAGTCTCTATGTCGCCGAGCCGACTGCACATGCAGAACCAACCACATGCCATGCACAGAAGCATGTGCATGTATGGCCGAAGAAACTTGTGAAAATCCAAGAACAATCTTTGAATCCAGTGGTGAAGAAGACGCTGACTAAAAGTTACAACAGATGACATCTTCATGCTTCCATGGCGAATGCGATTCCTTGTTGACAGACACAAATATTATAAACCGCTCTGACGAATGTGCTTCCGTGCAACCATGCACAACTATTATGATTCGCTCTCACTAATGTGCTTGTGTGTTGTCATGCACAGCTCCCAGTGTCGACCATGATAACTATTATCATCCACTATGATGAATGAGTAGCTTCCGTGCTGCCAGAGATAACTATTATACTCGGCTTTCACTAATGTACTTCGGTGTTGCCAAAGACAACGATTATTCTCGGCTCTGATGTATGTGCTTCCGTGTTGTTATACACGAGTAAAAGACGAACGCTAAAAATAACAGTTGCAGTTTTCTTTATGCGTGCCTCTGTATGTATATGAATTTCTGCAGAACAATACTTTAAGCGTTTGATTTCCAAAATGTATACATACCAGTAGTAATTGAGAAACACCGTTCACCTTCATACGAGAACAAAATTAAAAATGTCAGAAAGTTTGAATTAGTGTGATATTTTAGCTTTGGTGATGCCATGGCAAAGGCCATTTTCAAATAACTGTACATACTCTGATATAGAATGTATCCCTGTGTCGTAAGAGGCGACCTGGGTTGCGTCAGGAAGGGCATCCGGCGTAAAACCTGTGCCAAATCAGTATGCGGATCATAACGGATGATCCGCTGTGGCGACCCCTAACGGGAGCAGCCGAAAGAAGAACAACAACTCTCTGATATAGAATTATAATAGGAAGCCAATGATAACTCAATATTGAAAATTGGATGAGTCTGGACAAAGATATTCACGTTTACGTTACCCCTCCCCCTAAATTTTGCTCGCCCACAGTGACCCTCTTGGTAAGTACCCTTGGTATGTATAATGGCCTGTAGAATTTTAATGATACCACAATTTGAAACCACATACTACCTGGAGGTGTTCTATAGGGTCTATTCTACCACCCTGTCAAGTCAAACCTTTTCTGTAGGGGGTGTTGAACAAATTTCCTTATTTGGCCTCAAATGAGAAAAGGCTGCTGGACTATTACTGTTATATCAATAAAATAGAAATGTTGAAAATGAAATATTGAATGTAATCGATCGGAGAAACGGGATGGAATGAGACGAACTATGATTGAGGATGAAGGAGGAAGAGTTTTTGTTCTCATATAAATTAAACCAGAAGCATCAATCCTCACCTTACTCACCGATTTCATATTGTTTAAAACTGGCCAATCTATCCTCACCTTACTCACCTATATCATATTGTTTAAAACTGGCCAATCTATCCTCACCTTACTCACCTATATCATATTGTTTAAAACCGGCCAATCTATCCTCACCTTACTCACCTATATCATATTGTTTAAAACTGGCCAATCTATCCTCACCTTACTCACCTATATCATATTGTTTAAAACCGGCCAATCTATCCTCACCTTACTCACCTATATCATATTGTTTAAAACTGGCCAATCTATCCTCACCTTACTCACTGATATCATATTGTTTAAAACCGGCCAATCTATCCTCACCTTACTCACCTATATCATATTGTTTAAAACTGGCCAATCTATCCTCACCTTACTCACTGATATCATATTGTTTAAAACTGGCCAATCTATCCTCACCTTACTCACCCATATCATATTGTTTAAAACTGGCCAATCTATCCTCACCTTACTCACCTACATCATATTGTTTAAAACCGGCCAATCTATCCTCACCTTACTCACCTATATCATATTGTTTAAAACTGGCCAATCTATCCTCACCTTACTCACTGATATCATATTGTTTAAAACCGGCCAATCTATCCTCACTTTACTCAACTATATCATATTGTTTAAAACCGGCCAATCTATCCTCACCTTACTCACCCATATCATATTGTTTAAACCGGCCAATGTATCATCACCTTACTCAACTATATCATACTGTTTAAAACCGGCCAATCTATCCTCATCTGACTCACCGATATCATATTGTTTAAAACCAGCCCATCTATCCTCACCTTACTCACCTATATCATATTGTTTAAAACCGGCCAATCTATCCTCACCTTACTCACCGATATCATATTGTTTAAAGCCGGCCAATCCATCCTCACCTTACTCACAGATATCATATTGTTTAAAACCGGCCAATCTATCCTGATCTTACTCACCGATATCATATTGTTTAAAACCGGCCAATCTCTCCTCACCTTACTCAACTATATCATATTGTTTAAAACCGGCCAATCTATCCTCACCTTACTTAACTATACCATATTGTTAAAAACCAGCCAATCTATCCTCACCTTACTCAACTACATCATATTGTTTAAAACCGGCCCATCTCTCCTCACCTTACTCAACTATATCATATTGTTTAAAAACGGCCAATCTACCCTCACCTTACTCAACGATATCATATTGCTTGAAACCGGCCAATGTATCCTCACATTACTCAACTATATCATCTTATATATTATTTCCGAGTTTGTGGTTTCGTGTCGCGCTATCTTCGACTTTGTTCTGCGCTCGAGTAACGTGATATTCGGCTTACATTATCTCAAAGACCATATGAGGTGCATGGTACAAAAAAGTAAATAAAATGGTTCTGAAACAGTGAAATCATATTCCACTTCGTGCATTAAAGTAAAATTACTACTGATACTCTGCATCAGTTCCTTTCTCAAACACACCCACCCCAACATGTCGCACAGAGCGCGGGTTATGCTCGTATTGTTTAAAACCGGCCCATCTATCCACACCTACCTCAACTTTGTCATATTGTTTAAAACCGGCCAATCTATCCTCTCCTTACTCAACTATATCATATTGTTTAAAACCGGCCACTCTATCATCACCTTACTCAACTATATCATATTGTTTGAAACCGGCTCATCTATAATTACCTTACTCAACTATATCATATTGTTTAAAACCGGCCAATCTATCCTCACCTTACTCACCTATATCATATTGTTTAAAACCGGCCAATCTATCCTCACCTTACTTAACTACATCATATTGTTTAAAACCGGCCAATCTATACTCACCTTACTCAACTATATCATGTTGTTTAAAACCGGCCAATCTATCCTCACCTTACTCACCCATATCATATTGTTTAAACCGGCCAATCTATCCTCATCTGACTCACCTATATCATATTGTTGGGACGGACGCAGGCAGGGACGGATGGACTGACGCAGGCAGGAAGGGACGGACGGACGCAGGCAGGTAGGTAGGTAGGGAGGGACGGACGCAGGCAGGGAGGGACGGACGCAGGCAGGAAGGGAGGGACAGACGGACGGAGTCAGGGAGGGACAGACGGACGGACGCAGGCAGGGGGGGACAGACGGAAGCAGGTAGAGAGGGACAGACGGACGCAGGCAGGGAGGGACAGACGGACGCAGGCAGGGACAGACGGACGCAGGCAGGGAGGGACATTTAGAGGCAGGGACGGTCGGACAGCCGAAGGCAGGGATGGGCTTACGGATGCAGGCAGGCATGGACGGGCTGACAGGGACGCAGGCATGCAGGGACGGATGCAGGCAGGGAGGGATGGACAGACAGACAGACAGACAGCCGCAGCTAGGGACGGAAGGAGGGATGGAGGGAGACAGGGACAGACACATGAACACCAATAGTGAGCTGCTTTTATATTACGAGGGCGGGCCTGTTCGTGCAAAAAAAAAGAATTGTGATGTCATAGCACCGTGTCCTGTCATTGGTTGGTAAATAAATGGCCATAACTTGGGAACCACTTGTCCAATTAATATCAAACCTTGAAAAGGCACATACTCAGGTCCCCAGCAACATACCTGGCAAGTTTCCATTAGAACGGACGAATGGTTGTCGAGAAACAGCGGTCACAGACACACACACACACACACAAAACAACACACATACACACACACAAAACAACACACACACACAAAAACAACACACACACACACACACACACACACACACACACACAAAAACAACACACACACACAAAAACAACACACACACACAAAAACAACACACACACAAAAACAAAACACACACACACACACACACACACACACACACACACACACACACACACACACACACACACACACACACACACACACACACACACACACATTGCTGGAATTTTTGATAGATTCTCGATCTCTGACTCCACACTCGATGGTGATTGTGGTTACAAGTTGTTCTGTGAGTGAGGGAGATTGGCGGTTGTTTCCACGGCCGAGTCATTACAAACACTCGAACAATTCACTCTCCGTGCTTCTTCGTTGCCGCTCAACATTTAAAAAGGAAAGAGCACGAACAAACAACCACATCCAAACAGCGCAGGTTTTCATGGGCCTGCACCGTCATGGCCGCCGCCGCCGCCTCCTCCTCCTCCTCTTCCACTGAAGTTCATTGTACATTGTGAGGAAACATGTTGTTTGTTTTAAAGCAAAAAAAAACCAAACTCACATCGCTTCGTCGAGGAACAGGACATTCCATCGTGTAGAAATGACGACCTGTCATCTTGAATTGATTTAATGGAATCAAATGACAAACACAGTCTCAGAACGACGGATCGAGCTTCTCAACACCATGACGACGTCTTCGACTCCAACAAGCCAACCAGACTGTTTGTCCCGCCCACAGTTTACTGTCTCCATGGTTACAAAGGGAGCGCGTGTGACGCAACAGAACACAAAAAGTTGCCCCGCCCACTCCCCTGATTTGTCCATTTTTCGACATATACATATATATATATATACACAGTACTGAGGTAATAATGAGGTGAAAAAGAAACAAATTCTTTGTCGATTCAAAATTATAAATTCTGTTCAAACGTTAGAATTTGTCCCTTTTTGTCTTTGTACAGATGTGTGACCGTGGTGTGGTATTTCCTTCTGATTTTTATAATATTCCCACAGTGTGTTAAGTTTACGCCTTTAATGACAATGTAATTAATTTCCCGAATACCATTGACCAAAGAGAAGGGATCCGGTTGGTGCGTCGGTTCATTGGAAGTCACAGCATCATGTTGTTGTTGTTGTTGTTGTTTTTTGTTTATTTTTAATTAGTACATTTTCTGTCGCCATGATGATGTAGTCCGCGGTAGTAATCTCAAGATTACGATGTATTTTTTCAGCTTGTTCGAACATTTGCAAACGAAACTGACTGATTATTTTGCTCCAAAACGTAACGTGGAGTGGAGTTGGCGCACTCATCGCTCCACTTACTGGATTGGCGCTGGCGGTCACGGCTGAATGTTCAAGACGACGCGCCGCCATCTTGAGACCCCAAAAGAAGCATCTCATGCACGCTTTGTGTTTGGACCGAGTGTGTCACGTGTTGACGGTTTAAAATCGATCGGCCTGAGTTCACAGAGACATTTTACGAATACGTTTTTGCCCAGATATCATTTACAAACGTGTTTTTCAATGTCTGTTCTCACATGAGAAAAAATTTGATCCCATCGCACTTCATTTGGTCTTCAGATTCAGAATCAGCCGAATAATTTTAATGATCTCGTGAAATAATTATTACTTTTCATCAAAAGGAAAGTGTAAAGATAAAAATGAGAAGGTTCGAGGTGTTTATGTTTTTCATTTAATACACGAAGCACGATGTGGAATGGTGGATATTATCTTTTACACAGTGAAGGGTTTTTTCACACAAGTGGAGGTCATTAGTCATACATCATGGTTTTTTGCCCTCTTCTTCCTCCTCTTCTTCTTCCTCTTCTTCCCCTCAGGGGAGGGGGCATGAGCCCGGCCAAAAACACAGAACATCAACCACACAACAACCCTTGATAAGACCCCCAACAGCACTCTGTACACAATCACCATCAAACACCTCAAGGTCTGATCAACATCCCCATACCCCTCTATCTCCATAACTACCAGGTACCTCTCTAATTCTAATTTTAACTTATCTACTGTTTGTGCTGCCACGACCTTTCCAGGGAGACCATTCCATGCAATAACTACTCTCTGAGTGAAAGTTCCCAACCTTACGACCATCTTAACTCTCCTCTTCTTTACTCTCAGGCCATGGCCCCTGGTCCGATCATTGTCGACTCTGTTGAATAATTCATCTTCACTTATTTTATCTCAACCTTTCATTATTTTAAACATCTCTATCATATCTCCTCGTAACCGCCTCCTTTCTAGTGTATAAGGCCTTGTCTCCTTGTCTCCTCATAGCTGAGCCAAGCTCGGCCCGGAATCAATCTCCTCGTCCTGTACTGAATCCTCTCAATGCCATCGATGTCCTTCCTGAATTGTAGTGACCAAAACTACACACAATATTCTAGATGTGGCCCTCACTAAATTCGTGAACAATGTTAACACCTCCTTTTGATTTATAAATGATCCCCCTCCGAATACAACCCAAAACTCTATTTGTTTTACCTATAGTTACCTGGCACTGTGATTCCTCCTTACCTCCCGTATCGACGACCACCCCCAGATCCTTCTCCTGTGTGGCACGCTCCAAAATTACCCCGAACATCCTGTAATCTCCATTTTCATTGTTTTTTCCCATCCCCAACACCTTATGCTTTCTCAGGTGACATTACATCTGCCAATATTTTACCCAATCTATACAAGTATCAATACTTTCCTGAATCTGATCACCACCCTCTCTGCCATCCACCTTACACTTCCAAGCCTTGTGTCATCTGCAGATATGGAAAGCTTCTTCTTTACCCCATTATCCAAATCGTTGATGTAAATAATAAATCATAATGGTCTGAGTACTGATCCTTAAGGCACCCCACTACTTACATCCTCCCACTCACAGCCACTCTTTGCTTCCTCCCACGAAGCCAGTTTGCAATCCAATAATCTACCTGACCAGCCACTCCACAAGCTCTCACCTTGGTTAACAACCTCCGATGTGCTGCCTCATCAAATGCCTTCTTAAAGTCTAGGTATACTATGTCCACTGCCCTGATGGTCACTTGCTCCTCAATGTTCCCCGACCTCCACCTCCTACAGCATTAAAAACAAAACCTGTCAAAGGGCGGAGGAGCTCCTTGTGAGCCAACGGCCATCCATATCTAGTGCCCAACTGTGTCTGCGGACGTCCTCCTGCAGTTGGGTTACTTCTTATTAGGAGGTTGGTGGCAGGATTTGCACTCCAGCCACCATAAAACCCTTCATTCCGCAAAACGTAAAAACGCAAAAAAATCTGAAAACCCACTCCGTGGGAGTACCTCATGCGCAGCTTCCCTTCGCAGGACAGCTCACCGGATGACGGGATTGGGGTAAAGCCTTCGGGACCCCCAATCTTTGATCGGAGGGAAACCACGGGGTAACATCCCTGGGTCAGATTGCGGGAGAGTGTGTCGGAGTGGTGCTGAGGTGTCGTCCACCAGACGGCGGTCTCCTTGGGTTAACCTGAGGCGGTCCCTTCGGGTGGGTGCCTGGAATGTCTATCCCTAAGAGAGGATGATCACCTGTCTCTGTTATCATCTGAGCTCAAGCGTTTGGACATCGGGATTGCAGCTCTCTCTGAGGTTCGGAGACCGGATTGCGGTGAGATAATGGTGGGTGGTTACACCTACTATTGGTCTGGTCGCTCTGATGGTTACCATACCCAAGGAGTTGCTGTAGCTGTGTCCAATAAGCTGACCCCAATGATAATTGAGGTAACACCGGTCAACGAGCGTATGATGAGATTAAGGATTCGCCACTCCTTAGGTGTCATTTCCCTGGTCTCTGTTTATGCTCCGACTGAGGCGAGTGATCTCACCGTGAAGGATGCATTCTACGCCACACTCGAGTCTGTGGTTGATCAGTGCCCCAGACGAAATACACTTCTAGTCTTGGGGGACTTCAATGCATCGACTGGAACTGATAGGGACGGTTATGAGGTGTGTGTTGGTCCCCATGGGTCAGGAACTATGAACCAGAATAGCACTAAGTTCCTTGACTTTGCAAGAAGTCATGGACTTAGGGTGGCTGGTTCATGGTTTCAGCGCCCACAAGCTCATCGCTGGACTTGGTATTCCAACGCTGGCGGTGTGGCAAAGGAGATTGACCATGTCCTCATTGACGGTTGTTGGAGGATGATCCAGAACTGCAGGGTCTACCGGAGTGCTCAGTTCCTCAATACTGACCACAGGCTTGTTGTAGCAACTCTAAAGCTGCACCTTAAATCCTGGAGAATGGTACCATCCCAGCCTAGGCTGGATGTTGCCAAGCTCAGGGATGAGAGAGTAGCTGAGGAGTTTGCAAACAGGCTGAGTGGACACTTGGGGGTCTGGGTGCTTTGGGGGTCCTGAAGAGTTGTGGAGCGCCTTCAAGACCACCGTCCTTGATGTTGCCGGTGGATGTCTTGGAACTCACCGCAGGGCAAAGAAGAATTTTGTCTCTCGAGGGACACTGGATACCATTGATCAGAGTCGCAGGGCCAGGCTGAATGGCAGAGCTGAGCTGTTCAGGGAGCTGAGGCGTAAAACTGTACGTGCACTGAGGGTGGACAAGGAGGCCTATGTGTGAGGAATCTATGAGGGGGTAGAGCATCACCTGTGGACAGGTGATTCTCGTCCCGCTTACAGGGGAATTCGCGCATTACGTTCATCCAAGCCCATCCCTCGGAGCACTGCAGTTCGAGCAGAGAGTGGTAGGCTCTTGACAGAGGTGTCTGAAGTGAAGGCCCGCTGGGCCGGTTACTTTGAGCGGTTGTACCAGGCTGATCCCCCAGCTGTCGAGTTGGACGTCAAGAGTGTTACAATCCCTGTTGCTGACCCTCAAATCAACTGTGGTCCACCTTTGCTTGTAGAAACACGGGCTGCGGTGAACCAGTTGAAACGGGGCAAAGCTCCAGGGATCTGTGGCATCCATGCTGAACTTCTCAAGGCTGGTGGAAATGCTGCACTCGTGTCGTTGCATGCAGTTTTGTGCTCTGCCTGGAACACAGGCATCATCCCAACTGACTGGAAGAGGGGCCTTGTTATCCCTCTCTGGAAAGGGAAGGGTGATCGCCAAGACTGCAACAACTACCGAGGGGTGACGCTGCTCTCAGTGCCGGGCAAGGTCTTTGCTCGGATAATTCTTGATAGGGTTCGCCACCATCTGCTTGAGCACCAGCGCCCAGAGCAGTCAGGCTTTACACCAAAGAGGTCAACGATTGACCGTATCCTTGCACTTCGTGTCCTCACCGAACGCAGACGAGAGTTTCGGCAGGGGCTGCTTGCAGCCTATGTTGATCTCTGTAAAGCGTTCGATTCAGTGAATCGGGATGTCCTCTGGAGGATTCTTGGTCTTCGTGGGGTGCCACCAAAACTGATCGATCTGATGTCTGAACTCTACTCTGGTACTGAGAGTGCTGTGAAGTGTGGTGGTACCACCTCTGACTTATTTCCAGTTGTTACTGGAGTTTGTCAGGGATGTGTACTTGCCCCCACACTTTTCAGCACTTGTATGGACTGGATTTTAGGGAGGATGTCGGAGAGATCAAGTTGTGGTGCATCGTTTGGGAATGTCAAGATCTCAGACCTTGATTTTGCAGACGATGCAGTCATCTTTGCGGAGACTTAAGACATCCTTTTGGGGGCCCTCGAGGTGCTGAATGAGGAGTCGGAGCCGCTGGGATTACGGGTTTCTTGGGTCAAAACTAAGATCCAGGCTTTCGGTGACATCTTGGATGCTGCTGTCCTGTCTGTGTCTGTTTGTGGTGAGGATGTTGAGGTCGTGGAGAGATTCACTTACCTTGGCAGTGATATTCATGTTTCTGCTGGCTGCGAGTCAGAGGTCAATAGACGTCTGGGTCGGGCCTGGGGAGTCATGAATTCACTGGATCATGGGGTGTGGCACTGCCGGTACCTGTGCGGGAGGATGAAAGTCCGAGTCTTCAGGTCCTTGGTACTTCCAGTCTTGCTCTATGGGTGCGAGACTTGGACTCTGACCAAGGATCTGAGACGGAGACTTAATTCCTTTGGTACCAGGTCTCTTCGGAGAATCCTTGGCTATCGCTGGTCGGATTTTGTATCCAACGAGCGGTTGCTGAGAGAGACTCGGATGAGATTTGTTACCTGCATAGTCCGTGAGCGTCAGTTGCGGCTGTATGGACATGTGGCTCGTTTTCCTGACGCTGATCCTGCTTACCAGATTCTCTCAGCAAGGGAGTCTCATGAGTGGAGGAGGCCAGTGGGCCGACCACGTGCCTCATGGTTGCAGCAGGTTGACCATCATCTCAAGGAGATGGGGATGGGCCTGGCATCTGCCTGGGGGATGGCCAGACGGAGGCCCCTGGAGTACCGGCGGAAAGTGGATGCAGCGACGCGCTGTTCTGGCACATGCTCCCATACCTGACCTGACCTCCTACACCACATTGGGATCGTTACTTAACAGGAGGTCTAAGACTGCCCTCCCCCAAATGAGCTCATCTACAAACTGGGTTAAAAAGCATTCCTGGACTAAATCTAGGAAATCCTCATCCGCTCTGCCCTTTCCCTGTTCCTGGACCCAATCTATCCCTGGCAAGTTAACATCCCCCATCATCAATACTATTCCCTGACCACATGACCTTTTGAATTCTTCACGTACTCCTCCTTCCTCCTCTTCCTTCCCACCCAGAGACCGATAAAAGGAAAAGGAAAACCTGTTTGTGGTCAAAAGGAAAAACATGGCATTTCCTTTCTTTTTCCCCAAAGAGCTTAATATTGTTAATTTTGTGCAAAATCTTGGGAGATTCTAACTCAGATCATGATTGAGAAATCCTTTCACAAACTTCTTCTACCAACAACTGTTAATCATCTAAAGTGATTTCATGGAAAAAGCTGAAAGATATATGAGGTCATTGTTTTTTTTCTCTCTCTAAGATCGAGGCTCATGGAAGAGCAAGGTTGAACTGCTGATGGAATCATGGGGGAACAATTGGGCACAACCAGCACAGGTATGAACAAACGGGAAAACAAGAGAGCTTGGAGGGGAGCATCTGAAACATAAACCAGCATGTAAGGGGGTTGGGTTAGGAAGGGTTAATGGGGGTAATAAAGATCATGGGTCACGATGAATGATGACATGAGGTGAAAGCACACTGCCTGCTTGAAGTCATGGAGGAAAGGGTGGGAATAAAGCCTCAGGAAGGTGGTTCTCCAGACAGGAGAAATGAAGAATGAAGAGTTGAGTTGTGCAGTCAGGTTG
This sequence comes from Eptatretus burgeri, assembly GCF_056783735.1. Lineage (NCBI taxonomy): Eukaryota > Metazoa > Chordata > Myxini > Myxiniformes > Myxinidae > Eptatretus > Eptatretus burgeri. Next base: position 9,317,362 of record NC_140971.1, on the reverse strand, counting down.
GATTTTTGAAGTTTAACAGGAGATGTTTATGGGAAGAATGTGTGCGTCCTGGAATTTTGTGGGGTGGGGTGGGGTGGGGTGTTGGTTTCACATCGGTGCTTCATCACAGAGTGGAGTATCACAGGCAACATTGTACCTGAGTATTCTTTTCACAAAACAACAAAAATCTCCTCGAGGGAAGAAAACCCTGCAACAGACTTTAAGACAGCATGTGGACAGTCACGTGATGAAAGAGTGTGAGGTTCCACAGGACTGTCGGGCAATCACAGGCAAATTGCATGAATATCTGGTCATATCCTTTACCTGGTCATATCACATACCTGGTTAACCGTATTATACATGGTGATGCACCACACATTGGTTGATACTCTGTGCTTGAAAAGGTTTGACAATGAATTGCTTCTTATTGAATGCCAATCATTCTACAAAAGCTCACTTACATTTATCATCCATCAGCTGAGACTCCAATTGCACCTGGAAATTCTCAACTATCTGTGAGTTATAGAGAGGAATACGATTACTGATTATATGTCTGCAAAAAAAGAATGTATTCTCCAACTTACAGAGGATTGGTTCTGCGGACGCATTCTCTCGACGATGATTTCGATCCTGGACGGGTCGCCACTCCGAGGCAGGACACTCAACTGAGGGTGCAGGAGTCTGTAGTTTGGCCAGGGTGCTGGGAGTAACTCACGGTCCATTGATGGAAGCATTGTGGGATCTTCAACCTCCACCAACTACTACTACGAATGGAAGAGACACCCAGTTTAACGTCCGAGGGAGGCTGAACACCTGGACGGATCACCCTGCAAGTGAAACACCTCAAGGTTATCCTTCCAGCACAATCAAGAGAGGCCGTACAAAATATTCAGTGACTGCACGCTCGGCCTGGTCCCACATTGGTTGTGTTCCTTTACTTTTGAAAGGATTCTTTGCTCCTCGAATTTCAAACTGGACGTACATCATGAGTTGAAGTTGTGTGTCAGATTTTATTTGTTTGTATAACACCGTTTTCTCTTCATTGAGAAGGATTTTGGGCCGTGCTGCCTTTTTGTGGGTTATGTTTTTATACCCATCCTTATTATTCAACTCAATACTGATTCCATACTCTCACCACTTTGCCGCAACAATATCCAACAGTGTTTCCACGTTGTGATTCCTCATGCAAACAGGAAGTGTGTCACAATGTTTACTTATCCTTTGTTTAAAAAGGACAATATTGGAGGCAAATGAGTCACCTCCATTTATTTTCGATTTCAGCTCCATTGGAAAACCAAAACAGTGGATTACTTAATTCCCATGTAAACTCAGCAAACGAGGAGCAAAGCAGCAGCAGCAGCAGCATCCATAAAGGGTTTTTGTAATGACGACGGACACTACTAGGATCACCTTGGGTGGACCAACTGCCAGATTTAATAACACATGTGCACACACATCCAGGCCAGAGGAATACAGGCAAACAAGCAAGAATATAACTCACAATATCATTACATCTCCCCTTTCAGGATGATGAGAAAGACTGAAAATAGCAAAAACAAACTTGATAACCAGCTAATGAACACTCAAAAACCACGCTATATGATTATGATCGAACGTAGTCCTTCACCCTTTGAGGCGAGGCCCTGGCGCGCTGTGATCTGCGGTTTGGAAGTTGAGGAAATTGAGAGTCCTCAGCACCTGAAGGTGGTGTTGGTGCCACGTCCACCGTGCTCTGCACTTCCTCTAGAGGAATGTTTAATTCTCCAACATCCGAAGGTGGGAGAATGGTCAATGGCTCAGATGGAGATTTCCGCAGGTGTCACCTTTTGTGGTGGTAGGATCAACCGTTGGCCATGGTAACTAGGTATGAACTTGGTACGGAAAGTTTGCTAGATACGACTCCAGGAACCCAGCCCTGTCTGGTCTTGACGTGGGCAGCATCACCGACTTCAAGCTCCATAAGAGGTTTCGCCCCTCCATCATAGAATTTGGAGTACTGCCTCTAACTGTCCCGGAGCTGCACAACCATCTGATATGACACCTGGCTGGAGGCTTTTACTGTAAACAGGTAATTTATCCCTTCGCCTCCTGTTCATCGAGAGTTGAGCTGTAGAGAGTGTCATTCCGCGAATATGAGAGTTGGGGGTAGGCAAGGATTACCAGCTGAATGTCAGTACCGTGTTCATGTGCCTTTCGCAATGCCTGTTTCATTGTCTGTATTGCACGTTCAGCTTGACCGTTGGATTGTGGATATGTTCAGGACGAGGTTGTGAACATTTTTCCCCATTCGTATCCAAAGTCCTTAATTTCGGCGCTGCCAAAGGGAACATTGTCAGCGAATACATCTTCCGGTATGCCATGGTGGGAAAAGTCCACTTTCATTGCTGATATGACCGCGGTAGCCATGAGCCCATTTGGCTGTGACACTTCAGGAAATTTTGAGAAGTAGTCCATTAGGAAGAGATAGTCTTTTCCACCGAAGTGAAATACATCGGCACCCAGTTTCTGCCATGGACGATCAGGGACGCTGGGCGGGATGAGTGGCTCTTTCGGATTGGCAGGCTGAAATCTGGCACATACCGCACACTCAGCAACACGTGATTCTACATCTCTTGACATACCTGGCCAGAACAAAATGGGTCGAGCCCGCACCTTGCACTTTCCCGCTCCGAGATGCCCTTTGTGAATTAGAGCCAGCATGTCCTGTTGCATTAAGTGTTGTGGCAATGGCGTGATTGGAAGCGTCTGTTTTAACAACAAAAGGAACAGCGTCATCCACATCCATAACAATGGAGTTGGTGATGTCCTTGAGACGTTCAAAAGTTTCAACAGCAGCTGAAGATAGTGGGAAGCTTTGACACTGTACGAGGGGCTGAATCTTCGCAGAAACCTTTGTACTCCATTGTGAATAATGTGTGAACATTGTCATTGCTCGACATAATGAAAGCACATCATGAGAGGGAGGGAGATCCTGAAATGGTCTAAGGTGCTCAGAATCGGGTTTGATCGTTTCGTTTGCAATTGTGTCACCAAGCAGGTCACACAGACTGCAAGGAATAGGCATTTGTCATTGTTGAATGTCAGATTATATTTCTGAGCAGCATTGAGAATTATATTTCGGTTTTCATTGTGCTCTGTTTGGTTCTTTCCGCACACTGTGACATTGTCCACGAAAGCAAATGTATCCTCGAAATCTTCCTCCACGAAAACATTGTCTATAATTTACTGAAAGCTTGCAACACCATCAGTAATGCCGAATGGAATCTTGTGGTGCTGGTATAATCTCTGTCAAGCTTCAAATGCTGTATGTGGTTTGTCTTCTGCTTTGATGGGGATTTGATGATAAGGACTGCGCAAATTGATCATTTGAAAAATCTGATATTTATCTGCATGGAGAGACTGTCACAGTGGCAATTCCACAAGCTGTTAGAGGTGGCTTGGCTCCACCGAAGGGAATCTCGACACTTGCATGCTGCTTCAGAAAGTCGTGACCCAGAATGTCATCAGCACACAAGAGAGCAGCTGATGTCGGCTTGGAGGAAGACCTTTCTTAACGCAGCTGTTGCACGTAAAATATTTGGCAGGCCACTTGCTACGAGGATGCCTATTGTATCCACAGAAGAAACACTGAGCATTCACGGCAGCAAGAGATGGCTGTAGTAGTAAGGGTTGTTTGTTCCACAGGTGCATTTACTTCCTTCTCAAGAGCTTCTTTGGTCCCTGTAGCAGCAGCATGAACAGGGACGACAGGCTGCACGTTTGACTCAGTGTTTCTGGGCCATCTCTAAAGCACAAGCGAGGTCGAAAGCTGTTTGGAGGTCCAAATTTTTGTTTTCCAGTAGTAATTGTCCTATGTGAGCCGACTGGAGTCCATTAATGAAAGTGTCCCATTTGGAGTCATCTCCACACTGATCTGCGGTCACAGCTCGGAAGTTACAATAATTGCTTCACTGCATGAGAACTTGCAGGTATTGATCGAGTCTCTTCTCCCTCCTGTCTGCGTGTAGCGAGGGGATGTTTTGAACGTATCTCGTTCTTGGGCTTTATATACAGTGCTTGGAGAATATTGATGGCAACGTCGTATGCATCGCACTCGGCGATATACTCGTAAACAGGAGGTGCAACATAATTGATGAGTATATTCAGTTTGGCCGGGTTGTGAGTAGCGATGGTTGTTAGAAGGTTCACTGCCAATGGAGTCATTGTTTATCTGCCATGGTTGAGTTTGGATCAACGTCATATCTCTCTGGCTTGAGGAACTTGTCCATGGTAGATTGGCTTGAGTGATTTCAGTCGTTGTCGGATAGAAGCAAGCCAACTTCAATAAGACTCTAATTCACTCAATCAAAGTGATTATCTGAAACAAAAACATAAACCTGAGCATAAACATAAACAATCCTAATAAATTAGCAAACGGTACATTAATACTGAATCGTTAGGCAGATGTGAGACAGATGAGGTGGAGAGGAAGGTGAAAAGATGTAGGTCTGTGGGGGTCGGGGTGGTAGTTGGAAACAAAGAAAAGAACGTGTTAGAGGATAGTTCTCATCGCGAGTGTCAAGAAATCTGTTTATGTAAATATTTATGTGTCAAGGTGACGCTCAATCTGTTGTCTGGCTTCCTTGCTCGTCCAGTGCTCCGCGGACTCCAAGAACAAAGGGGCGGGCTGGATGGGAGAAGCACAGAGAAGGCAGGCCAGACAGAGAATGGTGGGCAAGACAAGAGGGCGGACTAGATCAGAGCTTTCTTTTATACTTCCCCAGTGGGGCCGGCGGTTCAGAGCAGAACAGGTGGAGTGATGGGGGTTTCCCCGCGTCCTCATTGGCGTGTGAACTCGAACCACTGTGTTGGCCCCGCCATGGTGAGGATTTCACACCGGAAATGGACGAATTTGCTCCGCACTTTGCCATGTGATGGAGCTCCTGGAATAACACGGGGTAATCGCGCACCCCGACCAGAAGTGTGTCTCCTCGTCCCTGATGGTCCCAAAAGGCGGAGGTGGTTGTTAGTGACCATTGTGGTTGAGCGATGGCAGCATTGTTTTGGCAGATGGCAACGTAACGGTTGTAGTGCGATGAGTTTGTGATGGAGGCGGTTGTGGTCGAGAATGTGACGTTAATGGTGAGTGTCAGCGAGCTTAGGCTGTGGTCTGATGACGTGGGGATTTTTTAGGAAGGTGTTGTGGTGGTTGTAGAAATGTTTTTGTGCTGTGTTTCGAGTACAGTGAAGGTCTGAGGTAATGTGTCAATGGAGAATGGAGTGAGGATTGAATGGGTTTGAGTGGCATATGCCAATGAGCTATCCTGTTGTTATGGCCTGCATACTTGTGTGAAGGGAAGGTTCAGGTCAGGTATGGGAGCATGCGCCAGAGCAGCGGGTTGCTGCATCCACTTTCCGCCGGTACTCCAAGGGCCTCTGTCTGGCCATCGTCCAGGCAGATGCCTGGCCCATCCCAATCTCCTTGAGATGCTGATCAACCTGCTGCAACCACGAGGCACGTGGTCAGCCCATTGGCCTCCTTCACTCACGAGGCTCCCTCGCTGAGAGAATCTGATGAGCAGGATCAGCGTCAGGAAAATGAGCCACATGTCCATACAGCCGCAGCTGATGCTCACGGACTATGCAGGTAACAAATCTCATTTGAGTCTCTCTCAGCAACCGCTCGTTGGACACAAAGTCCGACCAATGATCGCCAAGGATTCTCCAAAGAGACCTGGTGCCAAAGGAAGTAAGTCTCCGTCTCAGATCCTTGGTCAGAGTCCAAGTCTCTCATCCAGAGAGCAAGACTGGAAGCACCAAGGACCTGAAGACTCGGACTTTCGTCCTCCCTCGCAGGTACCGGCAGAGCCACACCCCATTATCCAGTGAATCCATGACTCCCCAGGCCCGACTCAAACGTCTGTTGACCTCTGACTCACAGCCAGCAGAGACATGAATATCACTGCCGAGGAAAGTGAATCTCTCCACGACCTCAACATCCTCACCACAAACAGGCAGAGACAGGACAGCAGCATCCAAGATGCATTGAAAACCTGGATCTTAGTTTTGACCCAGGAAACCTGTAATCCCAGTGGCTCCGACTCCTCATTCAGCACCTTGGGGGCACCCAAAAGGATATCTGAAGTCTCCGCAAAGATGACTGCCTCATCTGCGAAATCAAGGTCAGAGATCTTGATATTCCCAAACAATGCACTGGAGCTTGATCTCTCCGACATCCTCCCCAGAATCCAGTCCATGCAAATGCTGAAAAGTATGGAGGCCAGTACACACCCCTGATGAACTCCAGTAACAACTGGAAATAAGTCAGAGATGGTACCACCACATCTCACAGCACTCAGTACCAGAGTAGAGTTCAGACATCAGATCGATCAGTTTTGGTGGCACCCCACGAAGACCAAGAATCCTCCAGAGGGCATCCTGATTCACTGAATCAAACGCATTACCGAGATCAACATAGGCTGCAAGCAGCGCCTGCCGAAACTCTCATCTGCGTTCGGTGAGGACCCGAAGAGCAAGGATACGGTCAATCGTTGACTTCTTTGGTGTAAAACCTGACTGCTCTGGATGCTGCTGCTCAAGCCGATGGTGGCGAACCGTATCAAGAATTATCCGAGCAAAGACCTTGCCCGGCACTGAGAGCAGCGTCACCCCTCAGTAGTTGTTGCAGTCTTGGCGATCACCATTTCCTTTCCAGAGAGGGACAACAAGGCCCCTCTTCCCGTCAGTTGAGATGATGCCTGTGTTCCAAGCAGAGCACAGAACTGCACACAATGACACAAGTGCAGCATTTCCACCAGCCTTGAGAAGTTCAGCCTGGATGCTACAGATACCTGGAGATTTACCCCATTTCAATTGGTTCACCGCAGCCTGTGTTTCCACAAGCGAAGGTGGACCACAGTTGATTGCAGGGTCAGCAACAGGGATTGTAACACCCCTAATGTCCAACTCGACAGCTGGTGGATCAGCCTGGCACAACCGCCCAAAGTAACTGGCCCAGCGGGCCTTCACTTCGGACTCCTCTGTCAAGAGCCTACCACCCTCTACTCTAACTGCAGTAGACCGAGGGATGGGCTTGGATGAACGCAATGCATGAATTCCCTTGTAAGCAGGACAAGAATCACTTGACCACAGGTGATGCTCTACCCCCTCACAGATTCCTCGCACATAGGCCTCCTTGTCCACCCTTAGTGCACGTGCAGTTTTCACCCTCAGCTCCCTGAATAGCTCAGCTCTGCCATTCAGCCTGGCCCTGCAACTCTGGTCAATGTTATCCATTGTCCCTTGAGAGACAAAATTCTTCTTTGCCCTACGGTTAGTTCCAAGACATCCACCGGCAACATCAAGGACGGTGGTCTTGAAGTCACTCCACAACTCTTCAGGATCCTGAACACCCAGACCCCCAAATCTCCACTCAGCCTGTTCGCAAACTCCTCAGTTACCCTCTCATCCTTGAGCTTGCCAACATCCAGCCTAGGCTGGGATGGTACCATTCTCCTGGATTTAAGGTGCAACTTCAGAGTTGTTAGAACAAGCCGGTGGTCGGTATTGAGGAACTGAGCACTCTGGTAGACTCTGCAGTTCTGGATCACCCTCCAGCAACCATCAATGAGGACATGGTCAATCTCCTTTGCCACACCGCCAGCGTTGGAATACCAAGTCCAGCGATGAGCTTGTGGGCACTGAAACCATGAACCAGCCACCCAAAGTCAAACAACTTGGTGCTATTCAGGTTCACAGTTCCAGACCCATGGGGACCAACACACGTCTCATAACCATCCCTATCAGTTCCAGTCGATGCACATGTCTGCAACATGATGGCAAATAGGTTTCGCAGCATCCATGGTGATCGAGCTGCAGCTGCCTTCTCCAAAGTGCTGTTCCAGTGTGTATCATCCTCCAGGAGTCCCCTGAGCTGGCAATGCTGTTTGTAGGTTTCGCAGATTGTGGAATTCACTGTTCGCAAGTCCTCAAAAGATATTGGACCTTTGACCTCATACAGAAGCAGTCTTCGGTAAAGCATTCAATATGATAAGGATGGACAGTGTACACACGGCCGATTGCATCACTGGCTTTGATGCCTGGCTGGTCTGGTCGAGTTTGCCCTGCTTTGCGGCGAGCCCACTTCTTTATTATTATTTTTTGTATATCTTGTCAAGGCTCGTGTGAGAGTGAACACACAACACACATCAATGGGGGCATGAGACAAGAGGGGCGGGAGTGGGAAGGACAAAACAGTGGGGAACAGAGACATAAGGAGATCTGTGGAAGGGAGAAGGATGGGGCAGGGAACATGGGGAAAACAAGGTGGACATTACAGGGACTTTCAGGAAGGAAAGCACAGAATTTGAAGGAGGTGGGTTTGGGGTAGATTAACGGGGGTAGAAAACATTGAGGATTTGGATGGGAGACGATGAGGTGGTGGTAAACAGCTGTTTTGAGGGCCTGGAGGGAATAATGGGATTGAACAGAGTGAGGGAGTTTATTCCAAAGGCGGGGAAAAAGAGGAATGAAAGAGTGAAGGTGAGCAGTGATTCGTGATTTTGGTAGTTTTACCAGAAGGGGGTTGTTGGTGGACTTTGAGCATTCTGCAGAAATATGGTGGGGACAAATTGCAGACACAGCAGGGGGGCGAGACCAGAGAGGAGATGGTAGAAGACAAAGACCACTGACCTGCCTGCGGTGAGAGAGTGAGAGGCCCAAAGACTCGGCCTCATAGCGGGAGATGCCAATGATCCGAAATGCCTTGGTTTACACAGAGTGAAGCTGAGAAAGGTGGGAGGCAGGAACACCAGCCCAGAGTGGAGAACAGTACTCCATTAGATTGTGGATGAAAGCTTTGTAAGTGGTCAGGAGCTCAGGTGGGCCGAGAAAGGACTTTGCATGACGGAGGATTCCCAGTTGGCGACTGGCTTTGGAGGCCAGGTTGGAAATGTGACTTTCCTCGGAAAGATCATGGCAGATCTTGAGACCCAGAAGCTTGAATGAAAGGACTTCTTCCAGAGAGTTGTTGAGAAAGTAAATGGGGGTTTTTTTTCAAATGGTCCTTTCAGAGAGAGAAGTGAGAGTGTGAGATTTGTCCGGACTGAAAGACATGTTCCAAGTGTTGGACCAGTTTGTGATTTTACTAAGATCTGCAGTGAGCGAAGAAGCTGCTGCTTGATGGCCTGAGGGATGACAGATGGTATGGCAGAGGGTGGAGTCATCAGCAAAGAGATAAAGAGGATTTTCCAGAGAGTCGGAGAGATCATTGATGAAAACCAGAAAAAGAACAGGGCCCAGAACGCTACCTTGAGGAACTCAAGCCTGGACAGGAAGAGGGGGTGACAGAACACCATTTAGGGCCACATGTTGACTGCGACAGGAGAGGAAGTCTGTGAGCCATGAGTGGAGATGGCCGTGGATACCATAGGAAGAGAGTTTGGTGAGCAGAGCAGGGTGCCAGACCATGTCAAAAGGACGCAATATGTCTAGGGATACGGCTCTGATTTCATGTCCGGCATTGAGGACCTTCATCTATTGTTGGGAGAGTGGAATCAGCATATCCAGGGTGGAGTGACCTGGTCTGAAATTTCTTGCTGCCAACATTATATGTGTCGTACTTGGGTATCTGATGATACAGTGTCTTAGCAAATTCATCATCCTGGCAGAGATTGAATAAAACAGTGAGAGTTGTGTTTTGTGGGACTTGAGCGCACTCACCACATTCTCCTCAGTGAAGTACACTCTCTGGCCATTCTCAAGGTGCACACTGAGATGAACCACAGTGGGATGTCGCTCATTAATTGGGAAGTTCAGGATCCTCCAGACGGCTTCATTGCTGCTGATGTATCTTCCCATTTCATATTGCCGAACCTCATCATGCACAGTCCCATCCATTGTCAGGTCAAACACAGCCATGTCAGATCCTTTGTTGACATACTTGCACACAAATTTGATGGATTTCACAGAGTGGCAGGACTCAACATTGGTGTGTGCATTGAATATCTGTCTGAGGAGTGGACAGTATGGAACAATCCACCTGTTGTCAACTTCAATCTCACAACCACGAACTCTGAAGGTTGTTGTGAATCCACCATCTTCTGTTTGTTTTTCCGATGATACAGTGGGTATCCATCTTGTCCAGTCTGTGTCTCTTTCAGAAGATATCATGGGAACCTTTTTGTACATTTGTTATCTTTCATGTACGGTGAGCTTGGATTGATACTTCCACAGGGACCATGCACCACCTGTGTTTTGACAGTGCTGAACAGAAGTGGATCAATTTCTGCATCTGGAAGTTCAGCACTGATGAAGTCATCCACTCTATGCACATGGAGTTCATCTTGAAGCCAAGTCAGAATGTGGGCATGTGGCAGGCCATGCTTTCTCCACTCAATTGTGTACATGTAGCACTTGATGGCTCCAAAAATCTTTCCCTTGGTGATGACATTCATCAATGCCTTCATTTTTTTGCCGGAATACTCTTGCCAGCAAATCATGGCGATGCTGTGGTTTTTGACCTGGCATCAGTTCATTAGCCACTTCCTCCCAAGCTGGATTGCAGGTGAAGGTGATGAACTGATCAGGACGGCCATAGTTTCACACATGTCACGACATCCTGAGTGCGCTCATGCATGTCGCGGGGACCACCTGTGAAACTTCTTCTTCTTGTGTATGGCAGCTTAGCTGCCGGGGTAGCTATCATTTCTTGGAAGCGCGACTGTACTGCTGATGCAGTGCCCCTTTACCAGTCCACGCTGGTACTCATTTCGCTGACCTCGGAAGGATGACAGGCTGAGTCAACCCCCTGGTGTTTTAATTCAGCAGCCAACAGGGCTTGAACTCAGGACCCAAGGATCCCAAGCTGCCACCCCAACCACTAAGCCAACACCAGTGTTAACCTGTGAAACTGGAAGGCAAGATGATGAATTGGCCAACATTGGCAGTATTTCCATCATTGTTCATGAGATCCCTGAGATGAACATAGTTTTCGACTCAGAGTTTCTTTTGGTTCTTTCGAATGAATCTCAGTCTTTCTGCCTCAATTTTGGCATTCATGTCCACAACAAAAAAATTAGTGGACACTGAAGTGCATATGATGCACCCACATGATGAGTGTGTCTCAGCAATTCTCTGGAGGGAGTTGTTTCTGAGTTGCAGCACATTGTCTCGATCGCCATGTTGTGCACCAGCGAGGAAGACAGCCACTTCTGATTTGGAGGGTGCATTGAAGCGCCGTTCATCATCCCCAGCTGGAATTTTGTCTGAATGAATGACAATTTTGTACTCTGGTGTCATCTTCTACATGGCAGACTTGAGACTCTGAAAATAGTGGTTTTCCTTGTGGAGCATAACCTTGCAACTGCAATACCACTACCAGCTTGGTTTGAATGACATTGTTGTCGTGTTGTTCAGCCTGCTTTGCATTGTCACCGATGAAGTCGATCTGCAGGAATTTTGGCTCTTCATTTGGTCATGGCTGCAGACTGCCAATTTCATGATAAACTTTTCCGTGCACTTTAAATGTGGGCATGTAGCCAGATTCTCTGATCTTTTGTGGTGCCGAAAGATGTCATGTTGAAGCACGAGTTGTAACTTCTGATGTTGCTTTGCAAATGACTTGCATTTGGAGTGTTGACTGTCAACAATGTACGAAGAGGTTCAGGAGGAGCATTCATTTGGCTCAGCCGAACCTTGCCACTATTGCAGCATATTCCTGGAGCTTCTCCTGTCCATTTCATCACATCACAGTGCCTGTAAGTAATCAACATTGAGCCAACAGCAACAATAGGATCAGAAGCGTAATCCAAGGGTGGATTGGAGGAGAATGCAGACTTTTCGTTTACCCTCCAGGACTGTTTCCCGGATGGAGCCATTCCTATTGCATTTGCCCCTCGTCGTCTTTCTTGCTCTTGAGGAGTTCAGGCTGCTCTGGATGCAGCCACTGCTGTTGTAGGAGCCATCTTCCTGCAGAATAAAGGAAGGAGAAAGGGGGAAGGGGGGAGGAGTGGATGACATCAGGATCTTTGCTGTGTTCATGAAGCAACCGGAGAAGGAGGTATGTACGCTCTTATCAGAGATGGTTCGTTCCTGGATTGTGGCAGATTTATTTTTTAATCGACTTTCAAAATTTATTGAACATTTTTGCTCTGAGTTTCTTCTTTAACTGATTACTTTGTAAAGACTTTACTCGGTTTGGAAATACTGTTTGTGGGAAGCCCAGCTCAGACAAGTTTCATCATTTTGTTTTAACAGACTATAATATTGAACCTCTTGACATTATTGAGAAAGTAATGACAATGTCATTGATCGTTAAAATGATTATTGGGGGATTGATGACATCATTCTGACGTTGAGCCATTAACCATGTGGATTTGAACAGTATTTGGTTCAATCAGGTCCGATCCACGCCTGGTCTGTGTTCATTTCATCCAACTGTCCCTGGGATTGTAGCAGTGGATGTTAGAAACGATGCTGTTCAGAAGGCAGCGCTGTCCCCCGGTGCCTGACACCGAAACTGTGGTGTAGTCATGCCCACGGGGAGGGGCATGATGATGATGCATGATGGGCGTGATGGTTGGAGGAGTGGCCGTGGGGGTCGGCAAGGGATATGAGGTGTGCACGCCGCCTGAGGCGTCGTAGTAATGCTGGAGTTGGCCGGCTCGTGAGTGTACCGCGTACGGAATAAAGGGGAGCCGCGGGCACAGTACGCCCGCGCTCGCACTCGTGCAGCACAGCCCGGCTCAACTGTTCCTCCGCTTCGTGTCTGCCTGCTAAGCATCTCCCATTTCAGTATAGTACAGTTGGCTAACGAGGATCTTCGAATCGACGTGTGTAAGGGCGGCAAATGACCCGTGCGGTTCCAGTCTACGGAGCCAAAGGTCTCGCCGGCGCGAACATGGCAAAGGGTCGGTGCATGGCAAACGTACGCGTGCCAGCCTTCGTCGGAATCGACTTCGGCCACGTCGAGTGGGCAACGTTCGTTCATTTGGTTCATTTTCTTGTTCGTTTTGTCGAGGATACGCGTTTCGGCTCGGACGCGGCGTTGGACGTCGCGCAAGCTCTGGAGAATGTCCGAGGTCTCGATGGTCGGGGCACAGCAGATGGTCTAGGGGTCACCGCAATGGGCCAGGCACGCACGGCCATGCGCACGGTCTGCGGCGCGGGTCGTGGGCGAGCGTGGAAATGCAATCACTCGGACAGCGGTCTGGGCTCTCGAGGTCGTCTACGGTGTGTGGGCCGAGGGTCATCGCCCATTGTTGCGTTCATAGATGGCGGTGTGCGAGGCGATCCTTCCGTCCCGCGTCGAAACCTGCTTGCAATTGATCCGGAAATGACAAGATCAGTGGCAGGGGGGGGGGGGGGGGAAGTGAGCGAGGCACGGATCGGGTGTCGAATTGAGTCCACTCGTGCTGGCCGCGCATCGCATTCGGCTGTGCCGTGCGAATTCACGGCAGAGGAGCGTCCGGCACGGTTCAGAGATCATTTTATTTCTGGTCTGCGAGCAGCCTTCCTACGGTTGACCAACATCACATTCGACTCGGCGATCGCGACTGTTTCATCTGTCGAGCAGACACTCACGGATGTCCGCGCCATGGCTGGCCAGGACGTAATGAGTAGCTCCAGCTGGAACATGGCGACTAATACCAAAGGCCACGCGGTGACCGCGCAAGTCCGCGCGATGGCTCAAGTGCCGCAGGGTGCTCGCGCGCCTAGCGGTGCGGGACGAGGGCGCGCACCGCAGCACGATCGCACCGGGAGCGAAGGGGCACCGCAGCGGGACCCCAGTGACCTGGAGATCAGCCTGCAGCCGGGGCATGATGATGCCGGCGAGCCGGAGCAGGAGCCGGGCTCGGCGAGCCGGACCCTTTTGGGTCGGAACGGGTTCCGGTTCGTGCCTCCAGATGTGCCAGTGCTCTCTTCGAGACCTTCGTCGAGTACCGAGGGCGAGGCTCTGGCGGCCGGGGCCGCGTCGATGCAGCGGGAGCCACCGTTCGTTGCTGCCTGCGGCGGTGATGTGCGCTCCAGGAGCGGCGAGAGCCATATCAGCTCTCGCGATGAGTTCCCGCGCTTCGTTCGCGATCAGTTCCCGCGCTGTGGCAGGGTTCGTGAGGCAATGCGCGTCGGTGTGGTTCAGGCAGCTTCGACAGGTGGCGGTGGGCCCGTGGCGTTAAAGGGAGTCGCGAGTCGCAGCATCAAGTCGACAACCAAGAAGCGGACTCGTGATGTGGGTTGTGGGTTGTTGTTCATGGCATATGTGCTTTTCCTTGCTCTAGTAATGCAGTTTAATGTTGTTGAAATAAATGCCAGCAGTTCTCGTGTAAAAGTGGATGTGGCGGAGATCAGTCAATGGGGGTTGGATTATGATCAATGTGATGTAGGGGCTTCAGGGGCGGTGGTGGCGAATAAAAAGGTTGAGTTGGCCGTCCACTGTTCCGGGCCGCAGGTAATTGCTTTGTCATGTGCTGGGATTTTATCAAAAAAGCGCGCTGTACGGAAAAATGAATTCGCAATGGTTCGAATGTTATTCCTATTGATTTATAACGAGCTTATGGTTGAAGTGGGATTTAAATGGAATTACTACCGTCTAACTGCCGTGTGGGTCTCGGAGATCGACTCGGAGCCGGGACTCGTGCGCTGGTCGGCGTTACCCCCACCTCTGCTTTCAGCGAGGTCAGACGTGCCTGGCGCCTGGGGCGCGGCTCTCTGGGTGCACTCAAGGCCGTTTTGGCCATGCAGTGGAATCTCAACTGATTATGGTGCGTGAGGGTTGGGGAGTGTTTGTTGCTTCCAGCCAAGGGTGCTGTTCAGCGCCCCCACCAAGGTCGGTTGGGTCTGGCGGTGGCGCCGCGGGTTCCAGACAGCGGGGGTCCGGCCTCGAAAGGTTTATCTGTTTCAGGTCTGCCTGGGGGCCGGTTTGCTGCGTCGTGCTGCTGTGCTTCTCCAGTAGCTCGCTTCCACGCATTATATGATGTGATGTGCTGTTATACTTCGCTGTTTTCATTTTATTTGCATGATTATTATACCGAGGTTCTTCGTGTTGTCTATGCTTCTTATAATACTGATCATTTAATAATCATACTTTTAGGAGGGAGGAGTGTGGTGTAGTCATGCCCACGGGGAGGGGCATGATGATGATGCATGATGGGCGTGATGGTTGGAGGAGTGGCCGTGGGGGTCGGCAAGGGATATGAGGTGTGCACGCCGCCTGAGGCGTCGTAGTAATGCTGGAGTTGGCCGGCTCGTGAGTGTACCGCGTACGGAATAAAGGGGAGCCGCGGGCACAGTACGCCCGCGCTCGCACTCGTGCAGCACAGCCCGGCTCGACTGTTCCTCCGCTTCGTGTCTGCCTGCTAAGCATCTCCCATTTCAGTATAGTACAGAAACAAGCTTCCACGTAGTGCTGGGAATGGCGGCGGGTGCACGACAGCGCTTCGGCAAGCTGCAGTGGGTTCACCACGCGTGTCACCACCTGCACAGGTAACCGCAAGTCTCGTGTTAGTGGTTTGTCGGTGAAGACACTTACCTGTCCATTGTTCTGTCGATCTACTCATCCATCTAATTATCCAATTATTTACTCCTTTCTGTTAGAGCCTCCGGAGAGACCACCATTTCTGCTTTTGAAGTAAATCGCAAGTCCCCACCATTCTTCTTCTCCCACGTGCGATCTTTCACTGCAGTTTCAGAAAGGCCCTTGTGAGAGCCTACCTCCACCATGGAGAGCGCTGCGAGTATGAGGATCAGAGCTATTGAGAGTATGTCGAGAATGCTGTATCTCTTGGTTTGTTAACCATAATGACAGAGTGACCTGGGAAAGGGGAGAAGGATTCTGATTGGGATTTGCTCGATTATAAATTTGGGTTAAAAGAGAACATTGCAATCTGATTACTCACAAGACTTGAGCAAACTTGTCATATTATCTCCCATCCTTTCCCAACAATATTTTTCGATCTTATCCTCCTTCCCTCCCTTTCACCTTTTTTATTATTTTTTTATTTTTACCTTCCACTCACCTCAATCTCATGGAAGTAAAAGTTGAGATAAATGTTATGGGATTTGTCATGTCAGTTTATCAAAAAAAAACATTTTTTGAGGACTCTTTAAGCGTTGTTTTTAAGGAATTAAAATTTCCTTCTTTGTTCATTGTTTTATCCAAATGTGAAAATACCATTTTTGTTTTATTCGAGCTCCTTTAAAACATCTCGCTTTGCCTTGGAATTGGAATTCCACACGATGACCGTTTGGTAATGACAGCAATCACTGACGCCTTTACCTGGGCATTGTGTCTCTTTTACCTTCTTTTGCCATTGTGCTTTACCTTCTCGTCTCTTCCAAAAGCATCACGATTGTGTATAAAAGGGAGAAAAATGAGAAACCACAGAATGACGGAATTTGCAAGATAACTTGTAATTTAATAATACCGGTAATAAAGTGCTTCATAACAGACACACATTGCAGAATGAATAATCGCCTTTCATGTCATTCTTCGAGTGAATAAAAATGCTTTCCCATCATTGTATTGATAATACACAAAAACCAATCATGTGATATGGAACTGTAGTTGTAATTATTCATTGATTCGACCTGAGAAGGTGATGCAACCAGTAAATGTCTCCAAGATTTGCATCTTAAAAGTTTCTAAAAATAAACTTAATACAGAAAACAACTGGAACGGTGGTGCTCGGTGGAACCCGATTACTCAATGGTGAGGAATCGCTTTAAAATTTCTCAGATACAGATCCGGATCTTCATCAAGATCTAAACAATTAGTCCTTATCAAACACCCAACCTGTACACCAGATTTCATCCCAATCCTTTCACACATTTCTGAGATATCCTGTTCACAGACAAGCAGTGGGGTGAAAACACAACCTCCGTGGACCTTCAGTAGTGGAGGTAACCAGGCTGAACAGTTTGCGGTAACCCACCAATAGGCTGGATCTTCATTCCAACATTAACCAAGATCTAATCGGCTTGTTCTCGTCACCTCCCCAAATCATCTACCAAGTTTTATCATAATCCGTTCACAACGTTTTGAAGTAACATGCTGTGTATCATTTTGGCCTCATCTCCCAATGGTGAAGAATTGCATTAAAAAAATGAAAAATCCCTGAATAAAAAATACAAAATGAAAACTGTTCAGCCTGGTGGAGGTCTGCGCTCTGCCGGGTGCCGTTCTAGTATTCATCCTGTATCTTCCTAAATATTTAATTACCAAAATACAATTATATTCATAATGAAAGAGTAGAAATCATTTCACATAAGATCACCGAGAAGAATAACAAGCTCAAATGAGCTAAGATCCTCGTCCTATTAATGATGACGTCATAAAAACGAATATGACGTCATTGTGAGGTATCAGGTTTGCGATAAATTATCCGTGCTAATGCCTGGCTTGATTCCCGCAAACAAAATTCAAACAGCTTGTCTAGTTTCGGAGATAATGGTATAGGAGATTTCCATTTGCGGTGATATTATGACGTCAACTTTATTTCTAGGAAGAACTTCCAAAATCGGAGATGGTTACTGCCTGCGCGTGGGCTTTCTGCATATACATGGCAAGTTTCACGAAGATCCGATGAAAACTCTGGGTTGTGAAACAAGAAAGGTCAAAAAATAGGAATGACGTCATAAAAATTGACATGATGTCATAGTGATGTATCATATGTGCGATAATTCATCTCTGACAATGCCCTGTTCGATTTCCGCAAACGGAATTCAAAAACCTTGCCTAGTTTCGGAGATAATTTTTTTGGCGATTTCCATTAGCGGAGATATTTTGACATAATAGCTATTTTTCTCGGAGGAATTTTCAAAATCGGAGATGGTTACTGTCTGTGCGGGGTATTTTTTACAAATATACGCCAAGTTTGAGTAGAACAACAATGTGAGTAAGACTTAGAGATCCTCCACAAGGATCTGAAAATCACCACCAATGGATGAAATAAACAACAAATTCAGTTTCATTGTGACATCATAAACTGGAGAGTTCATAGAACACCGAACCCTGTGTAGTGTTTAATTATATAATTCTATTTAAATAAAATAAAGATTTTAAAGGTCGAATAAAAATTAATAATAATTCCATAAGTTTACTGCCATTTTTCCCAGTGTCTATGACATCACCCCATCCACCACATTACATGAGTAATTCGTGCCTGTTGTTTGTGTCCTTTATAACGTCCTGAAAAACAGTAAGTTTCCTGTTTGAAATGATTTTAAATTTTGTTTGATTGCCAAACAGACAGAAAGAGTAAAAATATTATCACTAATCTCTTCACATGCACGATCGGGAAAAATTCAGAACCAAAGTACCGTGAAACAGCTGCTTTGTTTTCAGATTCGTGCTCAAAATATAATATTCAATTTAAATCAAGTTGTTCATCGATTATGAACTGACGTTTATGAACATGACAGAGGGACAGAAGTGAATGTGTTGTTGAACCCCTCTTTTCACTTCGTGTGTGTGGAATAACAAAACATTGATCAAGTGTCTCATGTCTTTCCAAGGATTCCCATCCAACCATGGCCACAGCGACCTGCTCTTTTCACAGAACTGAGAGTTTAGTTTCATCACAAGGAAAACAGAAGAATTTGATTAAAATCACAATTCAGATTATCATCACAAGGTACATCAAGGGATTGCACCTGATGTTAAAATATAAACCAAAATATTATCTCTGTTATTATAAAGTCTCCCAGGAAGTTAAACATTCCTCCTGAATCAGTGTTACAGAAACAGAGGGAAAGGAAACATTTTCACAAATAAAATAAAACATCATAATCTGAGCTGGATTTTTGTTCTTCCACTTTACTCGTTCCGTTCACTGATCGTATAATTTCGGCCGCACGATGGTTAGTTATAGCAACAGGTGAGATTAAATCAGGGGTGGATTGAATCAGGTGTGGATTGGTTTGCAGCAGATAGTGCATCACAAGGAAAACATCACCTGGCTCCTCATTCCCACACTCAGCACGTGGGACTCCAACGGAAAGGGAACCCCACGTGGTTCACACCTGTACATGCTTACACTCTCAATGTCTACCGCTAAGTTAATGGAGAAGTCACGATCACTAACACAGAATAATAAAATAAATAAAAAAACACTTCAAAACTTCCTGAAGATGTATGGAAGAAAAAAGAAGAAACTTAATGATGGAAAACCTTCATTGAGATATAAATATGATTATAATTATCATTTGACAAGATCCACAAATCAGGAATAAAATGAAAAACTATATTTGGTTCCACGATGCGAACAAATCACACTCGATGTTCACCAGAAAAGTCCCCAGAGGTTTGGACCCAGTTTGAGATAAAATACACGTCCTTCACAAGTTCCTCAGTTCAATCCACGTCCTCCACAGACTGACGTCATCAATCCCCTCAGTTCTTGGTACCTTCTCTTTCCTTTGCCTCCTTGGAGACCTTTCGAGCAGCTGGAGTGACGCAGAAATCCTGGGCAGGTTCAGGGACTCGCTATGTGGGAGATGGAGGTTTGGGAGAAGGAAGAGGTTGGTGGAAGAAAGGGCAATGAGGATTAGTGAAGAACCACGAATGAAGAGTGTATTGAATGTATTGAATGCTTGAGATGTGATGTTTTATCATGAACACAACTCGGTCACCATGACAGATAATGCGATAAATAATCACTGAAGTAAACTAACTCTCCATAACTACTCATGATGTAATCAGCAAAGTGAAAAACCATTCCTGCTTTACGGTATTGACAGCATATCTCTGATATAACAATGAAGAGAACAAATCACCCCATCCATCCATCCATTAGGACCATACTCTGTGCAGAGCGTTGGTGCCGCCGAAACAGTCTCCTTGGCTATTGGGAACAATCCTGGACGGGTCGCCACTCCGACACAGTATACCAGCATGCTGGCACTCATTTTGCCGACCTCGGAAGGATGACAGGCAGAGTCAACCCCACCTGGTGTTAATTCAACAGCTGAGCGGGATTTGAACTCAGGACCCAAGGATCCCAAGCCCACTACCCTAACCATTAAGCCAACACCAGGCATAAATCACCCCAATCAAGGTTCAAAGTGTTAAACTAATTGTGATTAAGGTTCAATTATGATGATTATAAACAAGCACAGACTTTTTATCATGAGCTGGGCCAAGATAGAGTTGATAAGAGTCTGAGGGCTGAGAGCGCAGAGGGAGCAAGACCCAAGGAGAGGGGATAAAAACAGAGGTCACAATCCTGTCTGCGACGTGAGAGCAACAGCCCTCATGCTTTCGACTCATCACGTGATACACAAATAAAGTTGAGAATTTTCGATTCCACAGAATCCAGAAGAGCAGACATGTGATTTGGGGATCATCGGCACACAAGGTTGAACAGGACTAAAAGGAATGACAAACAAAGGTCTTGTTGACTGTGATTAGTTCTGTTTCTAATGAAATGGAGGACATCTCATCTGTGGCTGGATTTGGAGACAAGATTTGATATCTCATCATTCCAGGAGAGGTTGTGGCTGACAGTGAGGTTGAACCTCTTCCAGTGTCTCTGTCTCTGTTGTACCATACTCTTCATGGAGCATTGGTGCTGCCGAACCAGCTTCCTGAGCAGGAGTGATATCCAGAGTGGTTTGCCATTGCCTTACCAGCAGCAGTTTGGGAAGGAATTTGAAATTTGTTCAGGGTGCCGGTGGTGGCTCACCTACTCTTCACAAAGGACACCGTGGGGTCTTTATCGTCCACCAACCAATGCCGGCAGATGGGACACAGAGTTGAACGTCTATCCGAGGTTTGGCACACACCTTGATGAATCACCCTGCCTGTGAAACAATGGGGTGACAGTTTATAGCTGGGTCGGGATACAAACCAAGGCGAGACAGCTGAGAGGAGTCGAGTGTGCATACCTTGAGGTCATCCTGCCAGTCCAGTGTCTCATCTATACATTCATACAGTTCACCCCCTTCGCAGCGAGCTTTCCCACGCCAATGGACCACCAGCCTCGACACGTGTCCTCTCTTCATTCCCGAGGTGACAATTCATTTCCAGTCACGAGCGGTTACGTTGTGAGAGGAGTGGTTTTTATTTTGCCGAACAATAAACGTCAATCACATCAAACACAAGCACAAGCACTCACACACTTTCCCCCACACCTACACCATGATATACAGTGGGATGCAAAAGTCCGAATCCACTTCCATCGATACCAAGTTCTCAAATCACGATTCAAACACTAATTTATCACAACATTGAAGATATGTATCCAAGTAAGTTCCCTCACCGAAGGAGAGGGTTTTGCATTTTGAGTCCGTTTGTCTGTCTGTTTGTCTGCACAGTACTTTCGTGTTTTTCACTGCAACTGCTTGTTAGATTGAGACACATTTTTCACCATCGAAGTGACTCCTCATGTGGAATGTTATTGATAATTATGACGTCACAGGTCACGTGGTGTGGCAGCCATGTTGGAAAAACCGAAAAACTTTGGACCTCTATCTTTGAAGCCACACCAAGGAAAAAATTTGAAACTTGGCACGTGGCAAGTACTCGTCAGGGGGAATAAATGTGAGTTTTTGAATACGTCATCGGTGCCTTAGTTATGACGTCATAATTGCATATGTAGAACGCTACATCTGATCAGTGTGAAAATTTGTGAAGGTCATCTTGGCATAAAATGGTCCACAAAAAAATAAAAAAAATTGATAACGTCATCAATCACGTGATTCAGCAGCCATATTGTTGAAAAAAAACAAACCTTCAAAAATCTGCTTCTCTGAAGTGGCTGAACAGATCGAGGTGAAACTTTACAAGCATGACCGCCTGTCCATGAGGAACATAAGGTTCACACATATGATGTCATAGGTTACATGGTTTTGCAGCCAGATTGGATTTCCCTTAAAACCCACAAAAAGCTTCTCCAGAACGGCTGGACAGATCGAGGGAAAACTTCACACAAATGTTCCCCAAGCCTTTGGGATACCATCGTATTCATGAATAGTTGATGTCACATGGTCTGGCAGCCACATAGGATTCAGTGAAAATCTTTAAAATATTCTCTCTTGAACCGCTTTATCAATTGACATGAAGCTTCCCAATAATGATCGAGTAATGATGGGGAATATAAGTTTTAAATTTTAACCTGATCGGACACATGGTCTCGCAGCCAGAATTATTTAATTTTTTGATCTGGGTTCTTTTTGATATATATATATATATATATATATATATATATATATATATATATATATATATATATATATATATATATATATATATATATATATATGAATAAAGCTCACTTTGCTGTGCCTGGATGGGTTTGAGGGTCGAGGAGTAGCCAGTGAAATGGAAATCCTATCCAGGTTCCTCCTGGTGACTCCATCTTTGATTTTTACTTGTTAATTATGTAACACACCAGAACACAAACACCACACAAAAGTCCTGGTGAGGGTCTGCAATCTCTGATTGCTCTTTTTCTTGTTTAATTTATTGCAGTTATTATTGAATGACCCTTTGTCTTAACAGAATAATGAAGGGTGAATGCATTTGAGAGAAATATAAAATTTATGTGAGCAGTCTGACGATGTTCTGCAGTTCCTTGCAACACTGTTGGGAAAATATTGACTTGAACATGATCAATAAACGAATTAAATTAATCCCAAATGGAGTTGAGGAAGTTCTTAAGGCAAAAGTGGGTCACATTGATTATTATCCTCTGTTGGATTTCGTCCGAAATGTGGGCTTATGGATTTGGTCTCAATTTTCGTATCCGTCAATGCGTCCGCACCAATATCCCAGACATGTATGGACCGATTTTATTCGTACTTGACACAAACACAACACATGATGGTGTACATATGCACGTCATTTTTTTTCTGACATCAGATCCAAGATGACCGACTGGCGGCCATTTTAGTTGTTAAAAAACAAAACCTGATGTCAAACACGTCCTGCATTTACCAATATTGCTGAAGCTTGGCACACAGATAATGATGACTTACATCAGCACGTCATTTTATTTTCGAGATGAGATACAAGATGGCCGACTGGTACCCATTTTGTTACATAAATGTGTCTCCAACCATTTATGAGACATGCATGGTTGGATTTTGTTCAAACACCACAAAAGCACAGAACATGGTGGCATACACGTGCCCCTCACTTTATTTTTGTGATCTGGTCAAAGATGGCCAAATGGTAGACTGGCGGCCATTAGAGATGTACATAAATATGAGCTAACCCTTTAACTGCAGACAGCAAAATTACTAAAACAATGGGGGCGATGACATTTTATGTCTTTTTTACTTGTTCATTTCGGAAGACAGATTTGATTTTTTTTGTATTGTAATAAGTATTGTTATATTATATCTTTAAGAGTTAATGGATAGCCCTTGAACGTGCTTTTGGTCTTATATTACATTTATTGGTTTGCGGGCGCCAGCAGTGACCACTATTTTTGTTGTGTCTGTGTGTCTGTGTGTCTGTCTGTCTGTTTGTGACTCTCTCCAGAGAATAGCTCCATGACATTTGATGCGATCTTGATGAAACTTGGACACAAGCTAGAAACCATGGTCTAGTTGTGTCTTTTGTATGAGGGGCATCCCACGCCCCTTGTGGGTGGAGCCACGCCCACTTGAACTTTTTATTTATTATTTATTTTTTTTTTCTTGACTTTTTTCTCGCAATTTCATTTCCTAGAAGCTGTGCGTAATGTCCATAAGTACAACATATTAAAAAAATCCGATTTGATTTGGGTAATTTTGATGGAAGAGACAAAATTCCAGCTGGGGATGATGAACGGTGCTTCAATGCACCCTCCACATCAGAAGTGGCTGTCATCCTCGCTGGTGCACAACATGGCGATCGAGACAAGGTGCTGAAACTCAGGAACAACTCCCTCCAGAGAATTGCTGAGAGACACTCATCATGTGGGTGCATCATATGCACTTCAGTATCCACTAATTTTTTTTGTTGTGGACATGAATGCCAAAATTGAGGCAGAAAGGCTGAGATTCATTCGAAAGAAGCAAAAGAAACACTGAGTCGATGTCATACACATGTCAGGGATGTCATAAACAATGATGGAAATACTGCCAATGTTGGCCAATTGGTCATCTTGCCTTCCAGTTTCACAGATTAACACTGGTGTTGGCTTAGTGGTTCGGGTGGCAGCTTGGGATCCTTGGGTCCTGAGTTCAAGCCCCGTTGGCCGCTGAATTAAAACACCAGGGGGTTGACTCAGCCTGTCATCCTTCCGAGGTCAGCGAAATGAGTACCAGCGTGTACTGGTAGAGGGGCACTGCATCAGCGATACAGTCGCGCTTCCAAGAAGAGAGTTTTTTACGGTCGGACTTCCTCAAAAGCTTCCACTAACTCAATTGTACCTATCGTGGCATTGTTCAATAATGCCCGCGAACCATCGTTGCCTCCAGGCTAGTTTATTTTATCAACACAACTTCATTATTAAATTTCAATCCGATTGGACTCATACTTTTGGACTTCACTCTTCCTTTTCCTCCCATCTGTAAGTCCAGGTTCCTTGCTGGTGTTGGAAATAGAAAGGTGAATTTGTTTTACGATCCTTCTGGATTGACAAGTTGAGACTGGTATTTATCCGGTTTGAAAGACATGTTCCATTTATCAGACTAGTATCTCATTGATTCCAGATCTGGAGAGAGTGACACAACTGTTGTCTCCCTTTTGGTGTGATGTTGTGCTCAAGATATTATGGAGTCATCTGAAATAAACAAGGCAGGCTTTCCAGAGCGACTGTTTGAATGATAACAGGGATTAACGGGACAACCATCAATTTAAATAATTGTACATTCTCCACAAGATCCAAAACTCAATTAACATCAAACAGAGATGATACTAATGAGGTCATCGACACCTTTCAACTCATATGAGAAGAATAAATGATGACAGGGAATCAGCTGAACTGCACTGTTCGTTTAACTGTAATTAGCATAAGTAATTGAATGCAGAAGCCTGGTCTGCAAACTCTACATTGGTACAAAGACCCTCGTGGTAAAAAGGTGATAGGACGAGGTGATGGCTTGATCTGTACCATGTTCTGATGAACATATTTCAACTCACAATACATGGAACGTGAACAAAGTTCTTGGAAAGGGATATTCCTTTTCGTCCATTCAACTACATTTTATAATTATTAAAAGTACAAGTAAATACAAGTAATAAAAACTATTTCTGAACAAACTAAATAAACTTAGATTTTGATAAATAAAAAGGTTGAGTTTCTTGCAGTATTGTATCTCATTCCATGAACTTGATGAACACTCCTCGTAACAACCACAGATATTTCGTTTATTTCATTTTTTCCTTCTATTAACAGGGAAATACAGGCACAGGTTCAGCAGTAAAATTACCTGTAAGTTACCTGCGTACATTCTTTTCTTTTCATCATCGAGGTCACCGATTCGGTGAGTAATGGGACGACAAAAGCATTCATCCCCCCCTCCAAAGTTTTCACATTTTGATGCCATCTGAGCTTATTACATGATGATGCTTTCACATCAAACTTAACAAACAGAATCTTCACAAACGACTCCAATGTGATAAAACGAAAAAATTCAGATAAAATATGAGTAAGTTCGATTAATAGGGAAAATCAGATGATTCTCACGAATATAAATGTTTAAACCGTTTGCCAAATTAACCCTAAATCACTTCAGGAGCAAATTATTTGTTTGAAAGGTTACAAAACAAGTATAACATGCTTCACCTGTATGTAATCAGTAGATCAACTGAGTCCCGAAGAACCATACCGGGCCATCCCACCTTTTTTGTAAAATTGAGTTATGAATGTCTTCAGGTGCACAAAACTGATACCTTTCAGGGCCAAAATGGGCCAACCCATCAGAATATATTATGATAAGGATATAAGCAAAAAACCTCTCTGGCTCTGTTAATATGCATCTGACTTGCCAGAGCCTGAATGGGCCATCCCACATTTTCCCCATGACTCCATGTGGGACATGTGCTGCCTGCTTAAATCATGTATAGATAAAATTCTGCATTACTTATCGTTATTTATCCTGAGGTATTTTTTATTGTCATTAGCTCATTGTGACACAGGAGACTGAGAACTTTGAGTCCCTTTTTCTCAAAAGTACAACAAGAGGGGATGGCCCGGTATGGTTCTTAGGGGGCTCATTTTACTTAATTAAGCTCCTCCAATTATCAAGAGTTTTAAGGTGCAAATCACTTGATCAACCAGCAAGACAAACGTGAAGACGAAGGAACTTTCCAAAGAAGTCAGACATAAAGTGGTGGAGAAGCACTATTCAGGAGAGGGTTATAAGAAGATTTCAGTCACTCATTATCCCTTTGAGTATGGTGAAATCCATCACGAAGAAGTGGAAATGTATTATAACACCCAGACTCTCCCCAGATCAGGTCACCCATTCAAACTCAGCAGCTGGACAAGGAGGAAACTGGTTCGGGGTGTCACTGTCAATCCAACAATGACTTTGAAAGATCTGCAAGACTCAATGTCTGAGATGGGGGTCAGTGTTCATCAATCAACAATATCCCGTTCCTGTCAAAAAGCTGGCCTCAATGGACAGGTGACAAGAAATAAGCCATTCCTGAAAAAGACGAATCTAAAAGCTTGTATGGAGTTTGAGAAAAATAATCTTAATGACACTGCAGGCATGTGGAGAAACGTTTTGTGGTCAGAGGAGACAAACATTGAACTTTTTGGTTTAAATTCAAAGTGTTACTTCTGGTACAAAGTGAGTACAGCACACTACCCAATCAACACCATCCTGACTGTCAACCATGGTGGTGGCAGCATCTTGTTTTGGGGCTGCTTTTCATCAGGAAGGACCGTCAACCTTGCCAGGATAAGAAGGGACAATGAACGGTGCAAAGTACAGGAAAATCCTTGATCATAACCTGCTTGAGTCAGCCATGAATCTGAAACTGGGTTGGAAATTCACATTTCAGCAGGACAATGATCTGAAGCACAAAGGTAAAGCCACACTGGAGTGGCTGAGTAATAATAAAATAAATGTTCTTGAGTGGCCCAGTTAAAGTCCTGATTTAAACCCAATTGAACATTTATGGTGAGACTTGAAGATTGCAATCCATTGCCAATCCCCATCAAACTTGGCAGAACGAGAGCAATTTTCATGGGGAGAATGGGTAAAGATTTCACCATCTCACTGTACGAGGCTGGTAGAGACGAACACACAAACACTCATAGCAGTCATTGGTGCAAATCATGATGAATACTTTAACATCCAGTGAATTTTGATTTATACATGCTTTTTGCAGGTATTCCTGACATGTAACCTTCTTCAACTATGACTGTTTAGTTTGATCTCTTAAGATCTGAATGAAAAAGTTAATTAAAAAAAGTTGTTTTCACATTATCTGTAATTCATCGAAATGTGGCAAAATTGGAAAGGGGGTCAATCCTTTTACAGGCCACTGTGTTATTGGCCCCATTGGACTTTGTTAGAAATGGGGGCTTATGGATTTGGTCTTGATTTTCATGTCTGTGTGTGTGTGTGTGTGTGTGTGTGTGTGTGTGTGTGTGTGTGTGTGTATACGTCTGCAACCACATATCAAACTTATATGGACCGATGTTATTTGTACTTGGCACAAACACAAACGACGGTAAACATATGCACATCATTTTGTTTCACGATGTGATCCAAGATGGTCGACTGAATGTCAGGTCAGGCCAGATTAGATCTGTGACTTGCTGCAGGTATAATGTAAACCTGTACTAACCTGTTCCATGGTCGTGTTGTCGGCGACTAAACCGTCTCCCACACCAGGTTTTTTGGTGAGGAGGGTGTTTGGATATGGACACCCAGCAGGATTAAAAACAAAACCTGTCAAAGGGCGGAGGAGCTCCTTGTGAGCCGACGGCCATCCATATCTAGTGCCCAACTGTGTCTGCGGACGTCCTCCTGCAGTTGGGTTAATTCTTATTTGGAGGCTGGTGGTAGGATTTGCACTCCGGCCACCATAAAACCCTTCATTCCGCAAAACATAAAAACGCAAAGAAATCTGAAAACCCACTCCGTGGGAGTACCTCCTGTGCAGCTTCCCTTCAAAGGGCAGCTCACCAGATGACGGGATTGGGGCAAAGCCTTCGGGACCCCCAATCTTTGATGATAGGAGGGAAACCACGGGGTAACATTCCCGGGTCAGATTGTGGGAGAGTGTGTCAGAGTGGTGCTGAGGTGTCGTCCACCAGATGGTGGTCTCCTTGGGTTAACCTGAGGCGGTCCCTTCGGGTAGGTGCCAAGAACGTCCTATCCCAAAGAGAGGATGAACACCTCTCTGTTATCTGAGCTCAAGCGTTTGGACATCGGTATTGCAGCACTGTCTGAGGTTCGGAGACCGGATTGTGGTGAGATAATGGTGGGTGGTTACACTTACTACTGGTCTGGTCGTTCTGATGGTTACCATACCCAAGGAGGGGTGCAGCTGTGTCCAATAAGCTGAACCAACGATAATTGAGGTAACACCGGTCAAGGAGTGTATTATGAGACTAAGGATTCGTCATTCCTGATGTGTCATTTCCCTGGTCTCTGTTTATGCTCCGACTGAGGTGAGTGATCTCACCGTGAAGGACGCATTCTACGCCACGCCCGAGTCTGTGGTTGATCAGTGCCCCAGACGAGATACTCTTCCAGTCTTGGGGGAATTCAATGCATCGACTGGAACTGATAGGGATGGTTATGAGACACGTGTTAGTCCCCATGGGTCTGGAACTGTGAACCTGAATAGCACTAAGTTCCTTGATTTGCAAGAAGTCATGGACTTGGGGTGGCTGGTTCATGGTTTCAGCACCCACAAGCTCAACGCTGGACTTGGTATTCCAACGCTGGCGGTGTGGCAAAGGAGATTGACGTTGTCCTCGTTGATGGTCGCTGGAGGATGATCCAGAACTGCAGGGTCTCCCGGAGTGCTCAGTTCCTCAATACTGAACACCGGCTTGTTGTAACAACTCTGAAGTTGCACCTTAAATCCAGGAGAATAGTACCATCCCAGCCTCGACTGGATGTTGGCAGCTTTTGGGTGAGAGGTTAGCTGATGAGTTTGCGAATAAGCTGAGTGGAGATTTGGGGGGGTCTTGGTGCTTTGGGAGGTTCTGAAGAGTTGTGGAGTACCTTCAAGATCACCAACCTTGATGTTGCCAGTGGATGTCTTGGAACTCACCATAGGGCAAAGAAGAAATTTGTCTCTCAATGAACACTGGATACCAATGACCAGAGTCGCAGGGCCAGGCTGAATGGCAGGAGTTGAGCTGTTCAGGGAGCTGAGGCGTAAAATTGTACGTGCACTAAGAGTGGACAAGGAGGCCTCTGTGCGAGGAATCTGTGAGGGGGTAGAGCATCACCTGTGGTCAAGTGATTCTCGCCCTGCTTACAGGGGAATTTGTGCATTGAGTTCATCCAAGCCCATCCTTCGGAGCACTGCAGTAAGAGCAGAGGGTGGTAAGCTCTTGACAGAGGAGTCCGAAGTGAAGGCCCGCTGGGCCGGTGACTTCGAGCGGTTGTACCAGGCTGATCCACCAAGTGTCGAGTTGGACGTCAGAGTGTTACAATCCCTGTTGCTGACCCTCCAATGAACTGTGGTCTACCTTCGCTTGTGGAAACACAAGCTGCGGTGAACCGGTTGAAACGGGGCAAAGCTCCAGGGATCTGTGGCATCCATGCTGAACTTCTCAAGGCTGGTGGAAATGCTGCACTCGTGTCATTGCATGCAGTTCTGTGCTCTGCCTGGAACACAGGCATCATCCCAACTGACGGGAAGAGGGGCCTTGTTGTCTCTCTCTGGAAAGGGAAGGGTGATCGCCAAGACTGCAACAACTACCGAGGGGTGACGCTGCTCTCAGCGCCAGGCAAAGTCTTTGCGCGGATAATTCTTGATACGGTTCGCCACCATTTGCTTGAGCACCAGTGTACAGAGCAGTTAGGCTTTTCACCAAAGAGGTCAACGATTGACCGTATCCTTGCTCTTTGGGTCCTCACCGAACGCAGACGAGAGTTTCAGCCGGGGCTGCTTGCAGCCTATGTTGATCTCGGTAATGCGTTTGATTCAGTGAATCGGGATGCCCTCTGGAGGATTCTTGGCCTTCATGGGGTGCCACCAAAACTGATCGATCTGATGTCTGAACTCTACTCTGGTACTGAGAGTGCTGTGAGATGTAGTGATACCATCTCCAACTTATTTCCATTTGTTACTGGAGTTCGTCAGAGGTGTTTACTGCTCCCCACACTTTTCACCACTTGTATGCACTGGATTTGAGGGAGGATATCAGATAGATCAAGCTGCGGTGCATCGTTTGGCAATGTCAAGATCTCTGACCTTGATTTCGCAGATGATGCAGACATCTTTGCGGAGACTTTAGATATCCTTTTGGAAGGCCCTCGAGGTGCTGAATGAGGAGTCTGAGCTGCTGGGATTACAGGTTTCCTTGGTCAAAAAAAGATCCAGGCTTTCAATTACATCTTGAATGCTGCTGTCCTGTCTGTGCCTGTTTGTGGTGAGGATGTTGAGGTCGTGGAGAGATTCACTTACCTCGGCAGTGACATTCATGTCTCTGCTGGCTGTGAGTTAGAGGTCAATAGACGTCTGGGTCGGGCCTGGGGAGTCATGGATTCACTGGATCATGGGGTTTGGCACTGTCGGTACCTGTGAGGGAGGACGAAAGTCCGAGTCTTCAGGTCATTGGTACTTCCAGTCTTGCTCTATGGATGAGAGACTTGGACTCTGACCAGGTATCTGAGATGGAGACAATATAATTCCTTTGGAACCAATGGGCCGACCACGTTCCTCGTGGTTGCAGCAGATTGATCGGCATCTCAAGGAGATTGGGATGAGCCAGGTATCTGGGTGGGGGATGGCCAGACGGAGGCCCCTGGAGTACCGGCGGAAAGTGGACACAGCGACGCGCTGCTCTGGCGCATGCTCCCATACCTGACCTGTCCTGACTGACGGCCATTTTAATTGTAAAAAAAACCCAATGTTGAACACATCCTCAACCAATTCTCAGATATGCATTTACTGATGTTGTTCAATCTTGGCAAAGAGATTAGGAATGATGGCTTCCATGTGCAAGTCATTTTTTTCCGAGATCAGATCCAAGATGACCGATTGGTGGCCAATTTGTTCCTTCAATGTGTCCACAACCAATTTTAAGACGTGCACGGTACAATTTTGTTCAAACTTGGCACAAGCACAGCACATGAGGGCAAACATGGACACCTCACTTTATTTTGCGATCTGATCAAAGATGTCCAACTGGTAGACTGGCGGCCATTTTAGTTGAAAATAAATATGGGCTTGCCCTTTCACTGCGTTCAACAAAATTACTAAAACAGCAGGGGCAATGACATTTTTGTCCTTTTTCCTTGTTTACTGTTGCTCATGCCCAAGCCAGGGATTCACATGAATGACATTAAAGTTACTCCATACTTGGATCCCTCAGATAATCCATCCATCCATTGGGACCACACTTGGGACAGAGCGTCGAGGCTACCAAAGCAGTCTCTTGGTCAATTGGGCACAATCTTGGACTGGATGGGTCACCACTCCGACGCAGGATATTCAAATGGCTCAATCACCCCAGCAAGCTGGGACTCATTTTGCCGACCCTGGAAGGATGACAGGCAGAGTCAACCCCACCTGGTATTAATTCAAGAACCAAGCAGGATTTGAACTCAGGACCCTGGGATCCCAAACCCACCACCCTAACCATTAGGCCAACACCAGGCAGCTGTGGAATCCCAAGCCCACCACCCCAACCATGAAGCCAACACCAGGCAGCTTTAGGATCCCAAACCCACCACCTTAACTATTAGGCCAACACCAGACATGTTGAGGATCCCAAGCGCACCACCCTAACCATTAGGCCAACAACAAGCAGCTGTGGAATCCCAAGCCCACCACCAGAACCATTAAGCCAACACCAGGCATGTCCAGGATCCCAAACCCACCACCCCAACCATTAGGCCAACACCAGGCAGCTCGAGGATCCCAAACCCACCACCCTAACCATTAGGCCAACACCAGGCAGCTCGAGGATCCCAAACCCACCACCCCAACCATTAGGCCAACACCAGGCATGTTCAGGATTCCAAGCCCACCACCCCAACCATGAGGCCAACACCAGGCATGTTTTGGATCCCAAACGCACCACCTTAATCATTGAGCCAACTCCAGGCAGCTCGGTATCATGTCATCAAATTCACCTCAGAAGTAAATTTGTACACATAATCAAGTCTCATCATAGTTCATCAAATCCTCTCCATTTGGACTTCGATTTCCATCCTGCTCTTGGGGAATTGTTCTGTGTTTTTAAAAGTTTACAAAACTCATTACATGGCATCTTCAGTCATGGTTCGCATGTTATGCAACATCGTCATTTTTCTTACCTGTTGATAAAACATGAGAGTTTTATCATTAGCTCGCCTCTTCGAAGAACATAGAGCTATAGTGATATCCTCGGGTGAGCGTGAAAATGATAAAGTTTTTGGTGCAAATTATTTTGAAGTTTGTTTCCTTTCTCATGTTTTTATCTACCACACAATTTTTTATTGATTACAATATACAAATACATATATTGCTTTAATATTATTTGGATCAGACCATTGCAATGCTTTATAAAAAATATTATCAGACTAATCTATTGAAAACGATAAATGTATAAACAGGCGAACATTGGGTGGCTTTGACACCAACACTGGTTTTAAATAGTTTCAAACAGGAGATTCCAGAAGTTAACTTCATTCAATATAAAAATATTCAGGAAGTTACCAGGTGATCCAAAAATGATTTCCACACACTCCTCATCCTGTGTTCACCACCAGCTGTAAGGAAATGGTAGAGATGAAATAAACATAAATATAAAAAATAGAGCATTAAAAAAAGTAAAAGTAGTGGTTTCAGTTAAATGATGACAGCAAACCAATCACAACCTCTAATTTCCACAGCATCAACTAGGACGCCACTCGATGGAGCACATACCTCCGACAGGCTGAACAGTTTACGTTCTGTATCCCACTGATCGGCCGGATCTTGATCCAGACCTGAATCAAAATAAAAATGGCTTGTTCATGTCACCTGCGAAACTCATCCACCAAGTTTCGTCCAAATCCGTCCAAAACATGCTTTTGTTTTTTTCCGTTTTTGGCCCGATCTCTCAATGATGAAAAATCTCTTAAAGAAAATTAAAAAATTCTGGATCTGGATCCGGATCTTCACTAAAATTGAGTGAACTTGTTGTTGTCACACACCCAACCTGTCCACTAAGTTTAGTCTGGAACCATCCATAACGTTTCGAGATATTGTGCAACATATCATTTTGGGCCGATCTCTCAATGGTGAAAAATCTATTAGAAAATTCTCGGATCAGGATCCCTCTCCAGATCTTCACCAAAATGTCATCAATGCCTCCTTGTCATACACCCAATTTAGTACAAATCTGTTCAACATTTTGAGATATCCTTCTCACAGACAGACAAGGGTGAAAACATAACCTTCTCCACCTATGGTGGTCGAGGTAATCAAGGGAAGCACGAAGTGCCCCTCCCTTCACATGGAATGGTTTTTCTGTGTCCAACTTAAACACAGAGACTGAAAATTTGTTTCTGTGCTTCTACTGCATGAAATTGGCTACAAATTTCAGAAGTAAATCCTTTGGAAGTCAAAGTAATATGTTCCAAATTTCAACAATGTCCGTTTCCGTAATCTTGAGTTTTTAAACGAAAACCCTCAAAATCAACATTGGTGTCTGTCAGTTTGTCTGTCCGCTCAATGTGTTGGCACTCATATCTCAAAGGCTATACATTGAAACTCGCTGAAACTTGGATAAACATTGGACAATACGTCTCACTAATGACTTTCAAAATAAATTCCACCTAAGTGCCATAGTTTTTGCTTTCTTGCTTGTTTTTGCTCATGTTTAACTGTCCACACATCATCCACAAATAACTGGCAGAAACATCGTGCAATTCTCCTTGGTTCCACCGGAGGGCAGCACTATCCATCATTTATGGATAAGCATTGGTAGATCAATTACTTTGTGCATCAAATAAGTCATCGACAATTGTACGTACTCATTCATTCAATTTGTCATCATTGAAAAGTGAATGCTAAGCCAACTAATCATGTACAAATTACGTACAATATTACAACTAACCAGAAACCATCAACAAATTACATACTCATTCAACTGGTCAGAAACTATTCACAAAGTACGCACGAACAAATTCAATTATTAATCATCATCCAAAAGTAAGTACCAAGTCAAGTCGTCAGTCAATTAATCATCATCCACAAAGTACATACTCATTGAATAGTCAGACATCATCCACAAATTATGGAACCATTCAACCAGTCAGTCAATTAATCACCATCCACAAATTATGTCCCCATTCAACAAGTCAGTCAATTAATCACCATCCACGAATTATGCACCCATTCAAACAGTGAGACACCATCCATAAAGTAGATACCATTCAATCATCAACACATTAATCAGAAATAAAGAAAAGTGTGAATCAAGGGAAGTGAGAAGCATCCCTGTGTGCAACTTCAATGCAGGGACTGAAAATTCGTTTATCAGCTTCTACTGGACGAAATCAGCCGCAAATTTCAGAAGTATATCCTTTGTATGTCGAGGTAATATGTTCCAAATTTCAGCAATGAGTTTGCATTCTTGAGTTTCTGCATTCTTGTTTTTTTTTTAACAAAGACCCTCAAAAATTAACGTTGGTGTGTCAGTCTGTCCGTCCGCCCGAAATGTGGTGGCGCTCACATCTCAAAGGCTACACATTGAAATGAGCTGAAACCTGGAATAAACATCGGCCAATACGTCTCACTGATGGCTTTCAAAATAAATTCCACCTCTGTGCCATAGCTTTCGCTTTTTTGCGAGTTATTGCTCATAGGAGCAAGCCCAAAAAGTTGAAAATAGAAAAATTTTGACTCCGGTAGTAAAATAGTCAAACATGACGACTCATAACTTATGAACTGTTAGATTAAAGCTCGTGAAATTTTGAATTTGAATAGGGGGCCACCTGTTGAGATTTCAAAGTTTCCCACAACTGCATAATTAAAGACAGAGCAAAAATTAGGGACACCGTAAAAGTGGACTTTGGGAAAAATATCAGTTTTTCAGGTGCTCTAATTCTACAAGAAAACTGGCTGAAACATGGAATACTGTATGTAATACAGAGAAACAGTTCCATTCTTGGGAAAAATGCCAGGAGCACAGAAAAGGCTCCTTTATGTGGTATGTGTCATGTGGCAAACTATAGAAAAGAAGGGATATTTCATGGCTTGTAGAAAATGCCAGATGATAGAAAAGAAGGCACATTGAAAAAAAATCTCATGTGCATGCTGCACCACCCTTGTGTTCTTTGGAGGAACCAAGTAATTCTCTAGAAAAGTTCCTATAATGGGGCGAATTCCTGCGAATCCTATCCAGGTTCCTCCTAATGACTTCATCTTTGCTTTTTGATTGTTCGGGTTCCTTCTGATTACTCCAATGCAGGACTGTCCCTATTTGGTCGACCATTTGATTTGAATTGAATATTTTAATCCCATTCTAAGGTCAAATGAATAATGAATAATAATTTCTAAAACGTCATGGGTCAGGGTCAGGTGTCCGATCAAAGCGGGGTTGCATCAAATCGGGATGTCTTGGTACCATCACTGCCAGCAGTTACAAAGGAGAAGTTCTTATTCTGTCTCTTATTAATTACATAACACACCAGTGCACAAACGACACACAAAATACACCACACAAAAGAAGTTCTGGTGAGGGTCCACAATCCCTGATTGCTCTTTTTCTTGATGATAAAGTATTTTATAAATAATATTCTTTATTTTATTTTTTATCAACATACCTCCATTATTTAATACTATATATATATATATATATATATATATATATATATATATATATATATATATATAAATATGATATTATATATATAATAAAATAAGATCACCGAGAAGAATAACAAGCTCAAATGAGCTAAGATCCTCGTCCTCTTAATGATGACGTCATAAAAACGAATAAGACGTCATTGTGATGCATCAGGTTTGCGATAAATTATCTGTGCTAATGCCCGGCTTGATTCCCGCAAACAAATTTCAAACAGCTTGCCTAGTTTCGGAGATAATGGTATCGGCGATTTCCATTAGTTGTGATATTATGACGTCAACTTTTTTTTCTAGGAAGAATTTCCAAAATCGGAGATGGTTACTGCCTGCGCGTGGACTTTCTGCATATACATGGCAAGTTTCACGAAGGTCCAATGAAAACTCTGGGTTGTGAAATGACAAAAATGACAAAAAATAGGAATGACGTCATAAAAATTGACATGACATCATAGTGATGTATCATATGTGTGGTAATTCATCTCTGTGAATGCCCTGTTCGATTCCCGCAAACAGGATTCAAAAAACTTGCCTAGTTTCGGAGATAAATTTTTTCGGCAATTTCCATTAGCGGAGATATTTTGACGTAATAACTTTTTTTCTTGGAGGAATTTTTAAAATCGGAGAAGGTTCCTGTCTGCGCAGGGAATTTTTACATATACATGCCAAGTTTCAGGAAGTTTCGATGAAAACTGAAGGCTGTGAAACAACAAGCTCAAATGAGCTAAGATCCTCGTCCTCTTAATGATGACGTCATAAAAACAAATATGACGTCAGGTTTGTGTATGAGGTTTGTGATAAATTAATTATCGGTGCTAATGCCTGGCTTGTTTCCCGCAAACAAAATTCAAAAAGCTTGCCTAGTTTAGGAGATAATGGTATTGGAGATTTCCATTAGCGGCGATATTGTGACGTAATAACTTTTTTTCTCAGAGGAATTTCTAAAATCGGAGATGGTTACTGTCTGCGCAGGGAATTTTTAAATATATACACCAAGTTTCAGGAAGTTTCAATGAAAACTGTAGGCTGTGAAACAAAAAAGTCCACAAGAACAACAACATGAGTAAGACTGAGAGATCCTCCACGAGGATCTAAAAATCACCACCAATGGATGAAATAAACAACAAATTCAGTTTCATTGTGACATCATGAACTGGAGAGTTCATTGAATACCGTACCCTGTGTAGTGTTTAATTATATAACTCAATTTAAATTAAAAAAGATTTTAAAGGTCGAATAAAAATTAATAATAATTCCAGAAGTTTACCGCCATTTTACCCAGTGTCGATGACAACACCCCATCGACCACATTACATGAGTTATTTGTGCCTGTTGTTTGTGTCCTTTATAACGTCCTGAAAAACAGTAAGTTTCCTGTTTGAAATGATTTTAAATTTTGTTTGATTGCCAGACAGACAGAAAGAGTAAAAATATTATCACTAATCTCTTCACATGCACGATCGGGACAAATTCAGAACCAAAGTACTGTTAAACAGCTGCTTTGTTTTCAGATTCGTGCTCAAAATATAATATTCAATTTAAATCAAGTTGTTCATCGATTATGAACTGACGTTTATGGACATGACAGACGGACAGAAGTGAATGTGTTGTTGAACCCCTCTTTGCACTTTGTGTGCATGGAGTAACAAAACATAGATCATGTGTCTCATGTCTCTCCAAGGATTCCCATCCAACCATGGCCACAATGACCTGCTCTTTTCACAGAACTGAGAGTTTAGTTACATCACAAGGAAAACAGAAGAATTTGATTAAAATCACATTTCAGATTATCGTCACAAGGTACATCAAGGGATTGCACCTGATGTTAAAATATAAACCAAAATATTATCTCCATTATTATAAAGTCTCCCAGGAAGTTAAACATTCCTCCTGAATCAGTGTCGCAGAAACAGAGGGAAAGGAAACATTTTCACAAATAAAATAAAACATCACAATCTGAGCTGGATTTTTGTTTTCACTTTACACGTTCCATTCACTGATCGTATAATTTTGGCTGCACGATGGTTAGGCCTAAGTCACATTTGCTCTACGGCGAGGATATGGTGGCCGTACGCCCTCTGAATTGACAGAAACGTGTGGTGGCAGCAGAGTTTCTGCGGTGGCCTCAGGGTGGCCCTACGCCGTATGGCTATATTTTACAGGCCGTAGGGTCGCCGTGGAATTATAGCACGAAATTATAACTTTTTTCATGTCTACGTTCGCCGGAGCAATTCGACAAGCCGAAACAAAAGAACTGGTAAAAAAAAAAGAAAAAAAAAAGAACCCACTCGTTACCGTCCGTCTGGCCGCACATTCGCCTTAGGGCCCCCCTGCGGACCCCCAGCGGTCGCCTTGCGGGCACCTTGCGTCTGCCTTGAAAATTCTATGTCCGCCGCAGGAACGCCCTAAGGTCACCGTGCGACATCAAATCAAAGAGCGTACGGCACCCCCACATTTTCGGTCTCCACAATTTATAAATACGCCGTGCGGCTACCCGAAAAATAAAAACATATGTGACTGCTACATTGTGTGACTGTGGAAATACTGCGGCCGCCGTATAATTGCTTGTGGCCGTAGATTTTGGAGACCCCACGGCCACCGTGGCAAATGTGACTTAGGCCTTAGTTCTAGCAACTGGTGAGATTGAATCAGGTGTGGATTGGTTTGCAGCAGATAGTGCATCACAAGGAAAACATCACCTGACACATCATTCCCACACTCACAGCACATGGGACTCCGACAGAAAGTGAACCCCACGTGGTTCACACCTGCACATTCTTGCACTCTCAATGTCTACAGCTAAGTTAATGGAGAAGTCACGATCACCAACACAGAAAAATAAAATAAAATAAAAAACACTTCAAAACTTCCTGAAGATGTATGGAAGAAAAAAGAAGAAACTTAATGATGGGAAAACATCATTGAGATATAAATATGATTATAATTAGCATTTGTTAAGATCCACAAATCAGGAATAAAATGAAAAACTATATTTGGTTCCACGATGCGAACAAATCACACTCGATGTTCACCAGAAAAGTCCCCAAGGGTTTGGACCCAGTTTGAGATAAAATACATGTCCTCCACAAGTTCCTCAGTTCTTGGTACCTTCTCTTTTCTTTGCCTCCTTGGAGACCTTTAGAGCAGCTGGAGTGACCCAGAAATCTTGGGCAGGTTCAGGGACTCGCTGTGTGGGAGATGGAGGTTTGGGGGAAGGAAGAGGATGGTGGAAGAAAGGGCAATGAGGAGGAGTGAAGAACCACTAATGAAGAGTATATTGAATGCATGAGATGTGATGTTTTATCATGAACACGACTCGGTCACCATGACAGATAATGAGATAAATAATCACTGCAGTAAACTAACTCTCCATAACTACTCACGATGTAATCAGGGAAGTGAAAAACCATTCCTGCTTTACGGTATTGACAGCATATCTCTGATATAACAATGAAGAGAACAAATCACCCCAATCAAGGTACAAAGTGTGAAACTAATTGTGATTAAGGTTCAATTATGATGATTATAAACAAGCACAGACTTTTAATCATGAGCTGAGCCAAGATAGAGTTGATAAGAGTCTGAGGGCTGAGAGAACAGCTCGGGAGCAAGACCCAAGGAGAGGGGATAAAAACAGAGGTCACAATCCTGTCTGCGACGTGAGAGCAACAGCCCTCATGCTTTCGACTCATCACGTGATTCATCAATAAAGTTGAGAATTTTAGATTCCACAGAATCCAGAAGAGCAGACATGTGATTTGGGGATCATCGGCACACAAGGTTGAACAGGACTTAAAAGAATGACAAACAAAGGTCTTGTTGACTGTGATTAGTTCTGTTTCTGTAGAAATGGAGGATATCTCATCTGTGGCTGGATTTGGAGACAAGATGTGCTGCCGAACGTCGGTGCTGCTGAGCCAGCTTCCTGAGCAGGAGTGATATCCAGAGTGGTTTGCCATTTCCTTACCAGCAGCAGTTTGAGAAGGAATTTGAAATTTGTTCAGGGTGCCAGTGGTGGCTCACCTACTATTCACAAAGGACACTGTGGGGTCTTTATCGTCCACCAACCAATGCCAACAGATGTGACACACAGGTCAACGTATATCCGAGGTTTAAGCACACACCTTGATGAATCACCCTGCCTGTGAAACAATGGGGTGACACTTTATTGCTGGGTCAGGATACAAACCAAGGCGAGACAGCTTCGACGAGTCTCGTGTGCATACTTTGAGGTCATCCTGCCAGTCCAGTGCCTCATCTATACATTCATACAGTTCACCCCCTTCCCAGCGAGCTTTCCCACGCCAATGGACCACCAGCCTCGGCATGTGTCCTCTCTTCATTCCCGAGGTGACAATTAATTTCCAGTCACGAGCGGTTACGTTGTGAGAGGAGTGGT
This sequence comes from Eptatretus burgeri, assembly GCF_056783735.1. Taxonomy (NCBI): domain Eukaryota; kingdom Metazoa; phylum Chordata; class Myxini; order Myxiniformes; family Myxinidae; genus Eptatretus; species Eptatretus burgeri. The sequence goes on along the minus strand of NC_140971.1, from coordinate 9,277,100 downwards.
TTGTATTTTGCTGAACAATAAACGTCAATCACATCAAATACAAACACAAGCACTCACACACTTTCCCCCACACCTACACCATGATATATAGTGGGATGCAAAAGTACGAATCCACTTAAATTGATAACAAGTTCTCAAATCACAATTCAAACACTAATTTATCACAACATTGAAGATATGTATCGAAGTTAGTTCCCTCACCGAAGGCGAGGGTTTTGCATTTTGGGTCCGTTTGTTACTTACGAAATCTAAAGACTTCGTAGGTATATTGGTGACTTCCATCCTCTGTTTGTGTGTTTGTTTGTTTGTTTATGTGTTTGTTTGTTTGTTTGTATGTTTGTCTGTGTGTTTGTGTGTTTGTTTGTAGGCACGATAACTCGTGAACGGAAGAAGCTACCAATGTCAAATTACACCATGTGATTCAGGAGGGTGATGGCTAGCGCTGATTAGATTTTGGTCAAAATCGGCCAAAGGTCAAGGTCACAGTGAGGTCAAGCATAATTCCGTAAATTCATGTGGAGAAATGGAGTATTTTTGCTTCGCTCGATGTTACGAGTTCGTTTTAACTTCGATTTTAATTTTGTCTTCGGTTTTTGCGATCGCTTAGGACGCTTAAAACTCGGTTGTCGAAATTATGGTAAAAATCCGATGTTTTGGAGACGTTTTAAGATTGTATCAAAAATATTTCACTCGACGCGTCACGGGTCGTCCCATGATGCAGTGCGCTTGAGCAGACGCGTCGTTGAGTAACGTAAAGGTTTTCCGTATGCGCGCTGACGGTGTTTTTGATAAAGATGGTGTTTAAAAGTCATTTTTTATCCCAATAAAGGTTATCGTCGCATGCCTGACTCGCTGAGCCGTCGGATTATGTAAAGATTGTTGGTGGATGGCCGAATATTACGGTTTTGTGACTGATAAAATAATATAAAATAATTGCGTGGAGAAATGGAGATTTTTGCTTCGGTCGACATTACGATTTTTAATGGTTTGGTACAGATTCATCGTATAAACTTCTGGTTTGCGTCGCTACCGTCTCTTGAGACAGCTTTTATTAGTCAAGGTCAGAGGTCAAGTTGACGATTTCGGAAGTACCACTCTATGACTGCTTGTTTGTTTGTTTGTTTGTTTGTTTGTTTGTGTGTGTGCTTGTGTGTGTGTTTGTATGTTTATTTGTGTGTGTGTTTGTTTGTTTGTAGGCACGATAACTCGAGAACGGAAGAAGCTACCAATGTCAAATTACACCACGTGATTCAGGAGGGTGATGGCTAGCGCTGATTAAATTTTGGTCAAAATCGGTCAAAGGTCAAGGTCAAAGTGAGGTCAAATATTCGATTTTTGATGGTTTGGTACAGAATCATCATAGAAACTTCTGGTTTGCGTCGCTACCTTCTCGAGAGACAGCTTTTATTAGACAAAGTCAGAGGTCAAGTTGACGATTTCGTAAGTACCAGTCTATGACTGCTTGTTTGGCTGTTTGTCTGCACAGTACTTTCATGTTTTTCGCTGCAACTGCTTGTTAGATTAAGACACACTTTTCACCATCGGAGCACTCTTCATGTAGAATGTTTTATTGATAATTATGACGTCATAGGTCACGTGGTGTGGCAGCCATGTTGGAAAAACCGAAAAACTTTGGACCTCTATCTTTGAAGCCACACCAAGGAAAAAAAAATTGAAACTTGGCACATGGAAAGTACTCGTCAGGGGGAATAAATGTGAGTTTTTGATGACGTCATCGGTGCCTTAGTTATGACGTCATAATTGCATATGTAGAACGCTACATCTGATCAGTATGAAAATTTGTGAAGGTCATCGAGGCATAAAATGGTCCACAAAAAAAATATTGATAACGTCATTAATCACGTGATTCAGCAGACATATTGTGAAAAAAAAAAACCTTCAAAAATCTGCTTCTCTGAAGTGGCTGAACAGATCGAGGTGAAACTTTACAAGCATGACCGCCTGTCAATGAGGAACAAAAGGTTCACACATATGACGTCATAGGTTACATGGTTTTGCAGCCACATTGGATTTATCTTAAAACCTACAAGAAGCTTCTCCAGAACCACTAGACAGATCGAGGGAAAACTTCACACAAATGTTCCCCAAGCCTTTGGGATACCAGGGTATTCATGAATAGTTGATGTCACATGGTCTGGCAGCCATATAGGTTGGAGTGAAAATCTTTAAAATATTCTCTCTTGAACCGCTTAATCAATTGAAACGAAGCTTTATAATCATGACCGAGTAATGATCGGGAATATGTTTTAAATTTTAACCTGATCGGACACATGGTCCAGCAGCCGGAATTATTTAATTTTTTGATCTGGGCTCTTTTTGATATATGTATGTATGTACGTATGTACATATTGTGATGTTCACGGGACTTGAACAGTCCCACCAACGTAGAATGAGCCGAAACGATGGAGGCGGTTAATTTTTATAATCCAAAGATGGCGGTTCTAATCGCTCTACCGCAAACGGGACGAGGAAGGTGGCAGGAGTCGCTTTTCACTGAGTTGATAACGTTTATTTCTCTAACCAGAAATAACAAGACTCGGCAAGAAGAGGGATCCGGGGCGATTCGACGGGATGGTGGTGTGGGTTCGGGCGTGGCGAAAACACAAACAATTCCAATGGATATACCAATCTCAAACCCTCTAAGGCGCCAGGTACACACACACACACACACACACACACACACACACACACACACACACACACACACACACACACACACACACAACACGTAGCTAGTCCTGGTGGTCAGGCTGGCCCGTGGTGTGGACGCAACAGTCCCTGGATTGGCGTCAGACGAGCTGGCGTTGCGCTCGTCAGGGGCAGGAGACACCGTGGTGCTGTCGACCTCCTGGTCCTGGCCCAAGTCCGCTCACAGCCGCCAGGGAACCAGTTCTGGTGCCAAGTTGCGAGCAGGAGAGGGAGGCAGGTCCGCCCGCCGTTCGACCCCGTACTCCGAGCCAGCAGAACCCCAGAGCCAACCAAGGTGAGGCACGAAGCACAGGAAGGCCTCGAGACACGATGAAAACCAGGATCGAATCAGCCCAACAAAAAGCACGCTCCCAGCACAACAACCTCCACCAGAACAGTTTTTCTGTCCCGATCTTCTTCCTCTTTCTTTTCGACCCCGAACAGAACCTTTTTATCCTCCCGTCCTCGTCACTTCCAATCGAGCCGTTTTATTGGCCCTGCGCCGTCGCCTTCCGCCAATCGTGATCACGGGGCGGAGCCATCCGCAGCACTGTCCTGTGACGTCACGGCAAGCCTCCAGGGACTACTAAAAGGGGTTTACGCAGACACACTTACCCTATCCCGTGTCCCTATCTAATTACATGACAATTATGACGTGAAGAAATGGACATTTACTAGACAACTTATCACCACTGAATTGCTACTGATTACATCGAGATCCTGGTACACTCGAACAACATGGCATACCTAATTAAACATCCTAATTACCCTTTGAATGCATACCCCCCCCTCAAACGTAACACTGCCCCCTCCTCTGGTACCGCAGCTCCTGCAAGGTATATCACAGGCACTACCATACCAGCCTTAACACTTACTGACTCACACCTAATTAACCTATCGAAATAAAGTAGGAGGGGCAATGGGCAGCGAGTCGCAGCTAACTTACCTATCCTGATTAATGTACTACCCCCTTATGGCCTTATCCTCGCCTAAACAATCATTCATTTTTATTTTTATTATTTTTTTATTTTTTATTTTATCACTTGAGAGCACTGAGCGAAGTTGCACTCCATCCTCTGGATGCCCAACACTCTTCCAGTGACCTGGGGAGGGGAAACAAAAGGTTCCACAAAAACACAAAACTTATACTTTACATTCCTACTCTAAGCCTTAACGACACTATTCATGGGATATTTACACTTGACCGCGTCCCCCAGTGGATGCTAATAGACCCAACGTTACCTGGGGAGCCAATTTTCAAATTTGCTCACCCCAAAATTATGCGGACATCATGCCCTTGCTGCACATGTGAAGTTGTGCGGGATCGAGTGGGACTCACACATCTTCACAACACTCACACCATGCTCATCATCACATTTCTAGGTCATGGTCCCCATTTTAATGATGCAGGCTGAATCCCATCATGGTCGTGGGGTGGGTTACCACAAGATGATGGGGGCATCTCAGGTGCAACCATGCCCACAGGTAAGCTTTAGTCCAACCCGGACGTTTCTCCGCCCCGCTCCCTTTGATTTCCACCCCTTGGTAGCCATCAGCTCTCATCCCGTACAACACACTGGAAGGGGTCTCACTGGCTCCTCTGGCCTTCCTGGGTCGCCAAGGTCCTACCCGCCTTGGTCGCCCAATCAGACCCTCTCCCAGTTGCCTCCAGACACTGTCACCATTAGCCACCAGGGGTGAATATCCTTGAAGGGGGTCGCAATTCCCGCGCACCGTGAGCTTCAGCAATCCCTGCGGACAAGCACATCATCCCCACCCACAAAACCCACATGACTCCCCCACCCCATCGGCCTTACATGTGACACCTGCATTTCTAACACTTCACCGACCATGACCTTCCCTGTTACCACACCATGTCCAATAAAAATCAATGTGTGCACCATACATTTCACTTCTTAACTTGAAGCAACTCACACAGCACTTCTCCTCACCCGATCCACGCACCAGCCATTGGACAGCCACTCGTGCCCGCTTTGTTACCAATTACCCATTGTCCCTATTGTCACTCTAAAACCCAGCAGCACTTACAAACCCATGCCAATTTTTCCACAATTCACTTTTTTCACCAAAGGAGGGCACTTCGCCACAATCTCAGCAGCCGAGCATGGCCGTATATGCTCAGCCCAATCTAGTCTCCCCGACCCCCGACAGTGATCTCCGGACCCGACCTATGAAAGGGCATCTTGGATAGACCTGGTGGTTCAGCAGGAGGATTCACCCTCTCCGAGTCTAAAAGTCTATTGGAGGGTCCCTCCATCGCCGGGTACCGGCAATATCGTTGCATGTGTCCTCTTCGCCCGCACCGGAAACAACTCCCCATAAAAGGCCCCCGTGGGTATCTGTGTAATGTCTCTTCCGGTTCCGGACCCCCTCGGCCATAATCGAATTGCTCTATTGGCTGGGCTGGACCCCGCCGCTTTGGCGCACCAACTACCGAATTACCCCTTATCAAACTTGACAGTTTCTGGCAAATTTCCTGAAACATTTGGGTAATGCCAATTTCTCCCAGCCCCCCTCCCTGATCCTGAATCTCCGCCTGTCGGATCGTCACCGATGGCCTCTCGGGCACCTGACCCGGCCGACTCCACGAGGCCAGCCTGGCTGCGCAATCGGCCGCTCGGTGCACGGTGGGTGGATCCTGTAGCTCCACCAGCGCTCGGACCTCAGGGTCAAGAAGAGCAGCTAAAAATTTCTCTAGTGCCAGTCTGTCCCATGCCTCCACTGTAAGGTCCCGATACGCGATCCTGACTGATTGGTAAATGTCCTGTGCCAGCTCCTGCACTGTCTCACATGGCTTTAATCTGCGGTGCTGGAGCTGGCCTGCACCAGATCACAGTTCACTGCAAACCCAAACCGACGGCTCAATGCCTCGCAAATGTGGGAGCTGGTCAACATCCCCTCCGCGATCACATTTAACACATCTGCGGCTGGTCCCCGCAACGTTGCCACCAAATTCCCTGTACGTTCCCGCTCATTCCACCCGTTTAGTCGGGAAATACACTCAAATTGCGTCAGAAAAGCTTCAAGGCTCCCTGACCCGTCAAAATTTACCAGGGGGATCACTTTTACGGTGGCCCGCTTCTCAGTTTCTCCCTTGTCCGAATCCAGCCCAGGGATCAAACACCCTTGTGGCTGCGTATCCAATTTCAGAGCCCACTGTGGCCAAAGATGTTTTGTGGTGAGGGTCTCATGGGTCAATTTTGCCTCCTGTTCCAAATGTTGAATGGACCGATTCACCTATTCCCGCAGGATCTTCTGGGCCCGCACAACCTCCTCCAAGGCTCCGTCGCGAGTTTGTAGCTGCTCCTCAACCAACCCGTACACTCTACTTACAAAAGACGGCTCTACCAGGCCTTTATCCAAGACTTCATCTTGGCTCATAATTTTATCTTGTTCGTCCAAACGAGCCTCCAATTCTTTTACCTCCTCCGCCAAATTCATCCCTTGCTTCCTCAGCTCTCCCCACTCTTCAACGTGCAGCTGCATACGAGCATCCACACAGGCACGATGACGTTCCAGGCTTTCATCCACTTTATCAACCCGAATGTTCGTTGCATCAATTTTATCTACCAATTTCTTCCGCATATTTTCCCACTCCAATGTAATTTCTACCTTTGTTTCCTCCAATCTATCCTCGAATTTACTTTGTATTTCCCCCAATTGAACATCCACACACTCCTGCATCTCAGTTTTCATTTTCTCTATCTTTTCCCCCAATTCATCGCTCATTAAATCAATCCGTGCACCCAACTGTTGCCCCATTACGCCCAATTGATCTGTCATTTCTGCCATTTGTGCCCCCTGTGCCGTCATTTCTGCCCTCTGTGTCACGAATTGATTTTCCATTTGTGCCATCATTTCTGCCATTTGTGCCCCCTGTGCCGTAATTGCACTCATTAAACGTTCCAACATTGTCCAGATCGTCATTGTGCCGGTTTCCGGCGCTGCCGGCTCCGTTACGGGCGATGAAGCACGGTCCACACTCGGAATAAGGGAGGTTCCAACCCTACCCCCGTCTCTCCCTTCTTCCCCCGACTCGCTGCCAGACACGTGGCCTTCCTCCTCAAACATTTGCATATCCGCCATGGTGCAGAAGTCCCGTTTGCCGCCAATTAATTTTAATTTGAAAAATCCCGCTAAAATTTTCCCACGCTCGCGCGCTTTTCTGTAGTAATTTTATATTCCAATTCGTGGCGGGATTTTAATCTTGGTATATTCTCCCGATACCCAATATAATTTAGAGGGGTTCGAACATCCCACTGCTGACACCAATGTGATGTTCACGGGACTTGAACAGTCCCGCCAACGTAGAATGAGCCGAAACGATGGAGGCGGTTTATTTTTATAACCCAAAGATGGCGGTTCTAATCGCTCTACCGCAAACGGGACGAGGAAGGTGGCACGAGTCGCTTTTCACTGAGTTGATAACGTTTATTTCTCTAACCAGAAATAACAAGACTCGGCAAGAAGAGGGATCCGGGGCGATTCGACGGGATGGTGGTGTGGGTTCGGGCGTGGGGAAAATACAAACAATTCCAATGGATATACCAATCTCAAACCCTCTAAGGTGCCAGGTACACACACACACACACACACACACACACACACACACACACACACACACACACACACACACACACACACACACACACCACGTAGCTGGTCCTGGTGGTCAGGCTGGCCCGTGGTGTGGACGCAACAGTCCCTGGATTGGCGTCGGACGAGCTGGCGTTGCGCTCGTCAGGGGCAGGAGACACCGTGGTGCTGTCGACCTCCTGGTCCTGGCCCAAGTCCGCTCACAGCCGCCAGGGAACCAGTTCTGGCGCCAAGTTGCGAGCAGGAGAGGGAGGCAGGTACGCCTGCCGTTCGACCCCATACTCCGAGCCAGCAGAACCCCAGAGCCAACCAAGGTGAGGCACGAGGCACAGGAAGGCCTCGAGACACGATGAAAACCAGGATCGAATCAGCCCAACAAAAAGCACGCTCCCAGCACAACAACCTCCACCAGAACAGTTTTTCTGTCCCGATCTTCTTCCTCTTTCTTTTCGACCCCGAACAGAACCTTTTTATCCTCCCGTCCTCGTCACTTCCAATCGAGCCATTTTATTGGCCCTGCGCCGTCGCCTTCCGCCAATCGTGATCACGGGGCGGAGCCATCCGCAGCACTGTCCTGTGACGTCACGGCAAGCCTCCAGGGACTACTAAAAGGGGTTTATGCAGACACACTTACCCTATCCTGTGTCCCTATCTAATTACATGACAATTATCATTTCCCCCTTGAAGAAATGGACATTTACTAGACAACTTATCACCACTGAATTGCTACTTATTACATCGAGATCCTGGTACACTCGAACAGCATGGCATACCTAATTAAACATCCTAATTACCCTTTGAATGCATACCCCCCCTCAAACGTAACAATATATGTATATATATATATATTTATATTTGAATAAAGCTCACTTGGCTGTGCCTGGATGGGTTTGAGGGTCGAGGAGTAGCAGCTGAAATGGAAATCCTATCCAGGTTCCTCCTGGTGACTCCATCTTTGATTTTTACTTGTTAATTATGTAACACACCAGAACACAAACACCACACAAAAGTCCTGGTGAGGGTCCTCAATCTCTGATTGCTCTTTTTCTTGTTTAATTTATTGCAGTTATTATTGAATGACCCTTTGTCTTAACAGAATAATGAAGGGTGAATGCATTTGAGAGAAATATAAAATTTATGTGAGCAGTCTGACGATGTTCTGCAGTTCCTTGCAACACTGTTGGGAAAATATTGACTTGAACATGATCAATAAACGAATTAAATTAATACCAAATGGAGTTGAGGAAGTTCTTAAGGCAAAAGGGGGTAACATTGATTATTATCCTCTGTTGGACTTCGTCCGAAATGGGGGCTTATGGATTTGGTCTCGATTTTCGTGTTCGTCAATGCGACGCACCAATATCCCAGACATGTATGGACCGATTTTATTCGTACTTGACACAAACACAACACATGATGGTGTACATATGCACGTCATTTTTTTTCCGACATCAGATCCAAGATGGCCGACTGGCGGCCATTTTAGTTGTTAAAAAACAAAACCTGATGTCAAACACGTCCTGCATTTACCAATATTGCTGAAGCTTGGCACACAGATAATGATGACTTATATCAGCACGTCATTTTATTTTCGAGATGAGATACAAGATGGCCGACTGGTACCCATTTTGTTACGTAAATGTGTCTCCAACCATTTATGAGACATGCATGGTTGGATTTTGTTCAAACACGGCAAAAGCACAGAACATGATGGCATACACGTGCCCCTCACTTTATTTTGTGATCTGATCAAAGATGGCCAAATGGTAGACTGGCGGCCAATTTAGACATACATTGTCAGGGCAAACTCTTTAACCCCAGACAGCAAAATTACTAAAACAATGGGGGCGATGACATTTTATGTCTTTTTTACTTGTTCATTATCGGAAGACAGATTTGATTTTTTTTCTATAATAATAAGTGTTGTTATGTTATATCCTTAAGAGATCATGGATATCCCTTGAATGTGCTTTTGCTATTATATTATATTTATTTCTTTTATCATCACAACTTCATTAATAAATTTCAATCTCATTGGACTCATACTTTTGGACTTCAATCTTCCTCTTCCTCCCATCTTTAAGTCCAGGTTCTTTGCTGGTGTTGGAAATAGAAAGGTGAATTTATTTTACGATCCTTCTGGATTGACAAGTTGAGACTGGTATTTATCCGGTTTGAAAGACATGTTCCAATTATCAGACTGGTATCTCATTGATTCCTGATCTGCAGAGAGTGACACCTGTTGTCTCCCATTTGGTGTGATGTTGTGCTCAAGATATCACGGAGTCATCTGAAATAAACAAGGCAGGCTTTCCAGAGCGACTGTTTGAATGATAACAGGAATTAACGGGACAACCATCAATATAAATAATCGTACATTCTGCACAAGATCCAAAACTCAATTAACATCAAATAGAGATGATACGAGTGAGGTCATCTATACCTTTCAACTAATATGAGAAGAATAAATGATGACAGGGAATCAGCTGAACAGCACTGTTCGTGTAACTGTAATTAGCTTCAGGAATTGAATGCCGAACCCTGGTCTGCAAACCCCATATTGGTACAAAGACCCTCGTGGTAAAAAGGTGATAGGACGAGGTGATGGCCTGATCTGTATCATGTTCTGATGAACATATTAGTTCTTGGAATGGGACATTCATAATCGTCCATTAAACGACATTTTATAATTATTTAAAGTACAAGGAAATACATGTAATAAATATACCATCAGAGATGGGGAATCCCCCGCCATTGAATGAAAAAGGTCATACATATTCCAGATAATGAGGGAGGTGAATTGGAAACAAGACACCATTTGGTCATCATCTCGAAAAAGTTCCCCAGGGGTGAGGAACGTAATAACCAAAAATAATTGAAATCAGATAAGCGGTTTTCCATTTATGACAAAAAACATTTTTTTCAAGATGGCCGCCCCAGTCGGCCATCTTGGATCCGGCCAACACCAAAATCAATAGGGTTCTTCCTTTTCATGTGGTACATGTGTGACCCAAATTTCAAATCGATATGGCGAACAGTTTATGAGTTATCGCACTCACAGCTATAAATGTTGACGCCCGGACGGACGGACGGACGGACGGACAGCCGGACGACCTGGGTGACAACAATATCCCCCTTCCGCCATGCGGCGTTGGATAAAAACTATTTCTGAACAAACGAAATAAACTTAGATTTTGATGATTAAAAATTGCCCCCGGTTAGGGGTGATAGTCATCTCTGAAGCTCTGTAGATGTGGATCTCTGATCGGCTTAGAATGGCTTCGAAGTCGTCTTGCCTTTTGGTTCAACGTACAGACGAAAGCCCGGGAGTAAAAAGGATAAAAAAACCTCAGAAATCAAACTACATTTCTGAGTTATCCGGAGATAGATTTTGAAAATGGTTGATTTTGAACATTTATGATCAATGTGTCTTCAAAAGGATAGAAACCGGACCTCAGAAATCAACCCGCATTTCTGAGTCATAAATGGCGGAAGACATTTTGACAATGGATGATTTCACAAGTTTACAGCATTGGTGACCTTGATCTTGACCTTCAATCGTATCAAAAGTCATACTGTCGTGCATCAATCATCGACCCCTACCTACATACCAAGTTTCAACAAGATCGGGCGATTTTTTTTGACCGTATCACATCGACGATTTTTACAACTTTCAAGACACGTGATTCGATAATCAGGACGAATTTCAAAACTCGGCCCGAGCAAATTTAGATATTGTTCCATATTCTCAGAATCCCAAGGAATTTCGAAGATCGGATCATAAACGGCAGAGGAGATAGATTTTGAAAATGGACAATTTTGCAACATTGGAGTGACGTTGACGTTGACGTTCAATCGGGTCAAAGGTCATACCGTCGTGCATCCCTCATTGACATCTACCGACATACCAAAGATCAAGAAAATCGGAAGAAAAAAATGGGACGTATGGACAGACGGACATCGAGAATGGTTATATTAGGTCACCTCGTTAGAGATGACCTAAAAAGGTTGAGTTTCTTGCACTATTGTATCTCATTCCATGAACTTGTTGAACGCCTCATGAAACAACCACAGATATTTTGTTTATTTCATTTTTCCTTCTATTAACAGGGAAATACAGGCATAGCTTCAGCAGGAAAATTACTTGTAAATTACCTGTAAGTTACCTGTGTACATTCTTTTCTTTTCATCATCGAGGTCACTGATTCAGTGAGATACGATGGACCACAAAAGCATTCATCCCCTCCTCCAAAGTTTTCACATTTTGATGCAATCTGAGCTTTTTTCATGATGCTTTTAGATCAAACTTAACAAACAGAATCTTCACAAACGACTCCAAAGTGATAAGACGAAAAAAAATGCGGATAAAATATGAAAAAGTTTGATTAATAGTGAAAAATCAGATGATTCTCATGAACATAAATGTTTAAACCCTTTGCCTAATTAACCCTAAATCATTTCAGGAGCAAATTATTTGTTTGAAAGGTTACAAAATAAGTACAATATGCGTCACCTGTATGTAATCAGTGGATCAACTTAATAATTAAGCTAATTAAGATCAAAATAGGCCCGGTATGGTTCTTAGGGGGCTCATTTTACTTAATTAAGCTCCTCCAATTATCTAAAGAGTTTTAAGGTGCAACTCACTTGGTCAACCAGCAAGACAAACATGAAGACGAAGGAGTTCTCCAAAGAAGTCAGACATAAAGTGGTGGAGAAGCACCATTCAGGAGAGGGTTACAAGAAGATTTCAAAGTCACTCATTATCCCTTTGAGTACAGTGAAATTCATCACTAAGAGGTGGAAGATGTATTATAACACCCAGACTCTCCCCAGATCAGGTCGCCCATTCAAACTCAGCAGCTGGACAAGGAGGAAACTGGTTCGGGATGTCACTGTCAATCCAACAATGACTTTGAAAGATCTGCAAGGCTCAATGTCTGAGATTGGGGTCAGTGTTCATCAATCAACAATATCCCGTTCCCGTCACAAAGCTGGCCTCAATGGACAGGTGACAAGAAAGAAGCCATTCCTGAAAAAGACAAATCTAAAAGCTTGAATGGAGTTTGAAAAAAAGAATCTTAATGATACTGCAGGCATGTGGAGAAACGTTTTGTGGTCAGAGGAGTCAAACATTGAAGTTTTTGGTTTAAATTCAAAGTGTTATTTCTGGTGCAAGGTGAGCACAGCACACTACCCAATCAACACCATCCCTACTGTCAACCATGGTGGTGGCAGCATCTTGTTATGGGGCTGCTTTTCATCAGTAGGGACTGTCAACTTGTTAGGATAAGAAGGGACAATTAACGGTGCAAAGTACAGGAAAATCCTCGATCATAACCTGCTTGAGTCAGCCATGAATCTGAAACTGGGTCGGAAATTCACATTTCAGCAGGACAATGATCTGAAGCACAAAGCTAAAGCCACACTGGAGTGGCTGAGTAATCATAAAATAAATGTTCTTGAGTGGCCCAGTTAAAGTCCTGATTTGAACCCAATTGAACATTTATGGTGAGACTTGAAGATTGCAATCCATTGCCAATCCCCATCAAACTTGGCAGAACGAGAGCAATTTTCATGGGGAGAATGGGTAAAAATTTCACCATCTCACTGTACGAGGCTGGTAGAGACAAACACACAAACACTCATAGCAGTCATTGGTGCAAATCATGATGAATACTTTTACATCCAGTGAATTTTGATTTATACATGCTTTTTGCAGGTATTCCTGACATGTAACCTTCTTCAACTATGACTGTGTTTAGTTTGATCTCTTAAGATCTGAATTAAAAAGTTAATTAAAAAAAGTTGTTTCCACATTATCTGTAATTCATCTAAATGTGGTATAATTGGAAAGGGGGTCAATCTTTTTACAGGCCACTGTGTTATTGGCAACATTGGACTTTGTTAGAAATGGGGGCTTATGGATTTGGTCTTGATTTTCGTGTGTGTGTGTGTGTGTGTGTGTGTGTGTGTGTGTGTGTGTGTGTGTGTGTGTGTGTGTGTGTGTGTGTATGCGCGCGCGTCTGTAACCACATCTCAAACTTATATGGACCGATGTTATTTGTACTTGGCACAAACACAAACGACGGTACACATATACACATCATTATGTTCACGATGTGATCCAAGGTGGTCGACTGAATGTCAGGTCAGGCCAGATTAGATCTGTGACTTGCTGCAGTTATCATGTAAACCTGCACGAACCTGTTTCATGGTAGGGTTGTCGGCGACTAAACCGTCTACCACACCAGGTTTTTTGGTGAGGAGGGTGTTTGGAAATGGACACCCAGCAGGATTAAAAACAAAACCTGTCAAAGGGCGGAGGAGCTCCTTGTGAGCCAACGGCCATCCATATCTAGTGCCCAACTGTGTCTGCGGACGTCCTCCTGCATTTGGGTTACTTCTTATTAGGTTGTTGGTGGCAGGATTTGCACTCCGGCCACCATAAAACACTTCATTCCGCAAAACACAAAAACGCAAAGAAATCTGAAATCCCACTCCGTGAAATCCCATGTCCTTTTTCCTTGTTTACTGTTGCTCATGCCCAAGCCAGGGATTCACATGAATGACATTAAAGTTACTCCATACTTGGATCCCTCAGATAATCCATCCATCCATTGGGACCACACTCGGTACAGAGCGTCGAGGCTACCGAAGCAGTCTCTTGGTCAATTGGGCACAATCTTGGACTAGATGGGTCACCACTCCGACACGGGATACTCAAATGGCTCAATCAGCCCAGCAAGCTGGTGCTTATTTTGTCAACCTCAGAAGGATGACAAGCTGAGTCAACCACACCTGGTATGAATTCAACAGACAAGCAGGATTTGAACTCAGGACGCTGGGATCCCAAACCCACCACCCGAACCATTAGGCCAACACCAGGCAGCTGTGGAATCCCAAGCCCACCACCAGAACCATTAAGCCAACACCAGGCAGCTCTAGAATCCCAAGCCCACCACCCCAACCATTCGGCCAACACCAGACAGCTCAAGGACCCCAACCGCACCACACCAACCATTAGGCCAACACCAGACAGCTCGAGGATTCCAACCCCACCACCCCAACCATTAGGCCAACACCAGACAGCTCGAGGATCCCAAACCCACCACCCGAACCATTAGGCCAACACCAGACAGCTCGAGGATCCCAAACCCACCATCCTAACAATTAATCCAACTGCAGGAAGCTCGGCATCACATCATCAAATTCACCTCAGAAGTACATTTGTACACATAATCAAGTCTCATCATCGTTCATCAAATCCTCTCCATTTATACTTTCATTTCCATCCTGCTCTTGGGGATTTGTTCTGTGATCTTAAAAGTTTACAAAACTCATTACATGGCATCTTCAGTCATGGTTCGCATGTTATGCAACATCGTCATTTCTCTTACCTGTTGATAAAACATGAGAGTTTTATTATTTTAAATAGTTATAAAACAGGAGATTCCAGAAGTTAACCTCATTCAATATAAAAATATTCAGGAAGTTACCAGGTGATCCAAAAATGATTTCCACACACTCCTCATCCTGTGTTCACCACCAGCTGTAAGGAAATGGTAGAGATGAAATAAACATAAATATAAAAAATAGAGCATTAAAAAAGTAAAACAGTGGTTTCAGTTAAATGATGACAGCAAACCAATCACAACCTCAAATTTCCACAGCATCAACTAGAACGCCACTCGATGGAGCGCATACCTCTGACAGGCTGAACAGTTTACGTTCTGTATCCCAATGATGGGCCGGATCTTGATCCAGACCTGAACCAAAATCGAAATGGCTTGTTCATGTCACCTGCCCAACTCATCCACCAAGTTTCGTCCAAATCCGTCCAAAACATGCTTTTGTTTTTTTCCGTTTTGGGCCGATCTCTCAATGGTGAAAAATCTCTTATAAAATTCTCGGATCAGGATCCCTCTCCAGATCTTCACCAAAATTTCATCAATGCCTCCTTGTCATACACCCAATTTAGTACAAATCTGTTCACAACATTTTGACATATCCTTCTCACAGACAGACAATGGTGAAAACATAACCTTCTCCACCTTTGGTGGTAGAGGTAATCAGGGGAAGCACGAAGTGCCCCTCCCTTCACATGGAACAGTTTCTCTGTGTACAACTTTAACACATAGACTGAAAATTTGTTTCTGAGCTTTTACTGGATGAAATTGGCTGCAAATTTCAGAAGTAAATCGTTTGCAAGTCAAAGTAATATGTTCCAAATTTCAGCAATGTACGTTTCCGCAACCTTGAGTTTTTAAACGAAAACCCTCGAAATCAACGTTGGTGTCTGTCAGTCTGTCTGTCTGTCTGTCCACTCAAAATGTGTTGCCACTCATATCTCAAAGGCTACACATTGAAACTCGCTGAAACTTGGAGAAACATCAGACAATGCGTCTCACTAATGACTTTCAAAATAAATTCCACCAAAGTGCCATAGTTTTTGCTTTCTTGCAAGTTTTTGCTCATGTTCAACGATCGACGCATCATCCACAAATAACTGGCAGAAACATCATGCAATTCTGGTTGGTTCCACCGGAGGGCAGCACTATCCATCATTTATGGATAAGTATTGGTAGATCAATTAATTTGTGCATCAAATAAGTCATCGACAATTGAACGGACTCATTCATTCAATTTGTCATCATTGAAAAGTGAATGCTAAGCCAACTAATCATGGACAAAGTACGTACAAAATTACAATTAACTAGAAACCATCAACAAATTACATACTCATTCAACTGGTCAGAAACTATTCACAAAGTACGCACGAACAAATTCAATTATTCATCATCATCCAAAAGTAAGTACCAAGTCAAGTCGTCAGTCAATTATTCACCATCCACAAATGATGTACCCATTCAACCAGTCAGTCAATTAGCCACCATTCCTGAATTACATAGCCATTCAACGAGTCAACCAATTAATCACCATCCGTGAATTATGTACCCATTCAAACAGTGAGACACCATCCATAAAGTAGACACTCATTGAATCATCAACACATTCATCAGAAATAAAGAGAAGTGTGAATCAAGGGAAGTGAGAAGCATCCCTGTGTGCAACTTTAATGCAGGGACTGAAAATTCGTTTATCAGCTTCTAGTGGATGAAATCGGCCGCAAGTTTCAGAAGTAAATCCTTTGTATGTCGAGATATTATGTTCCAAATTTCAGCAATGTCCGTCTCTGCATTCTTGAGTTTTTAACAAAAACCCTCAAAAATTAACGTTGGTATCTGTCTGTCCGTCCGCCCGAAATGTGGTGGCGCTCACATCTCAAAGGCTCCACATTGAAACGAGCTGAAACCTGGAACAAACATCGGCCAATACGTCTCACTAATGGCTTTCAAAATAAATTCCACCTCTGTGCCATAGTTTTTGCTTTTTTGCTAGTTATTGCTCATAGGAGCAAACCCAAAAAGTTGGACATGGAAAAATTTTGACTCCGGCAGTAAAATAGTCAAACGTGATGATTCATAACTTAAGAACTGTTCCATGAAAGCTCGTGAAAATTTGAAAATGAATAGGAGGCCACCTGTTGAGCTTTCAAAGTTTCCCGCAGCTGCATAATTAGGGACAGAGCAAAAATTAGGGACACCGTAAAAGTGGACTTTGGAAAAAATATCAGTTTTTCAGGTGCTCTAATTCTGCAAGAAAACTGGCTGAAACATGGAATACTGCATGTAATACAGAGAAACCGTTCCATTCATGGGAAAAATGCCAGGAGCACATAAAAGGCTCCTTTATGTGGTATGTGTCATGTGGCAAACGATAGAAAAGAAGGGATATTGCATAGCTTGTAGAAAATGCCAGATGATAGAAAAGAAGGCACATTCAAAAAATTTCTCGTGTGCATGCTGTACCACCCTTGTGTTCTTCAGAGGAACCAAGTAATTCTCTAGAAAAGTTCCTATAAAGGGGCGAATTCCTGCGAATCCTATCCAGGTTCCTCCTAATGACTTCATCTTTGCTTTTTGCTTGTTCAGGTTCCTTCTGATTACTCCAATGCAGGACTGTACCTATTTGGTCAACCATTTGATTTGAATTGAATATTTCAATCCCATTATAAGTTCAAATGAATAATGAATAATAATTTTTAAAACGTCATAGGTCAGGGTCAGGTGTCCGATCAAAGCGGGGTTGCATCAAATCGGGATGTCTTGGTACCATCACTGCCAGCAGTTACAACGGTGAAGTTCTTATGATGTCTCTTATTAATTACATAACACACCAGTGCACAAACGACACACAAAAGAAGTCCTCGTGAGGGTCTACAATCTCTGATTGCTCTTTTTCTTGATGACAAAGTATTTTATAAATAATAATTCTTTTTTTTTATCAACATCCCTCCATTATTTAATACTATATATATATATATATATATATATATATATATATATATATATATATATATATATATATATATATATATATCGATATATATATAGATATATGTTTAATCGATGATATTAATTGAAGAATTTACCTCACTAAAATAATGAATTTATTATTATTAGAATTATATCAAATGTAATGCAATCGGAAGTTGTTCACATGAAAACCAACCAAACTTAAATAAAAGTTGACGATGGAGTCTGAAGACATTCTCACAAGTCCTGATCAAACAATCAGCCAATTATCCTCTGTTTCACATGATGGAAAAAAACCTCAGCATGTTCCACATAATCATCCGTTACTGATCAAATACTTGCAAATCCAAGTAGCTGAGATGAAAAGACATTGGAACACATTTTAATTGGTACTTTGCTACCTGTAAAGGTGTACAAGACAACAGGGAAACTGAAATCATCAACTTTATAATACACACTTGTACTAAAACCATTCTGTCCAACTCCAACCAACACGTCCAGATATGCAACAACTGTACAATCATTACCACTCTGGTTTACAATCAGGTTATCTGGATAAATCTTGTGACGCTGCCTATCAAAAATATTATAGTTAACCACACAAATATAATCCATATAACGATGTGTATGAGATAATATTTTCGCTAATCCTAATTTTTTCTCCTTCATCAGTTTTGACATGAATAAAAATTCACAGAAAATTAATAATTCCATGAGTAGACTGCTGCAATTCCCACCCATGGGAATACCTTTAACCTGTTGAAACATTATCCCACAAAAAAGATACATAAGTATAAAATAAAATATGAAAATAAAATTAACAGCATCCTTCAACTTCTGCTTCTCAAAACAATGAAAACTTGAGTATTTATTTTGGAAAAGAATGTTCTATCAAATCCGACACATAAAAACTTATTAAAAGAGTTTAAAACCTTGTCGATCACTTTGAAGAGTGAATCCTTCACTTGTACTAAATCCAAATTTGTGTACAAGGTTAAAAAAAAACCAACTGAATCCCTCACTTGTTAAAAAAAACCAAAAACTTCAATCATAAATTTTCTCCTTCATCTGTGGGGAGAGCTTTATCAGCCAGATTGAAAATATATTCATGGTTTATGGTGGAGTATGCCTGGTGGTGGCTTCATGGTCAGGGTGGTGGGCTTGGGATCCCAGGATCCTGAGTTCAAATCCTGCTCGACTGTTGAATTAATACCAGGTGGGGTTGACTCTGCCTGTCATCCTTCCAGGGTGTGCAAAATGAGTGCCAGCTTGCTCGTATCCTGTGTCGGAGTGGCGACCCGTCCAGGATTGTGCCCAATTGCCAAGGAGATGGCTAAGGCAGCACCAACGCTCTGCACAGAGTATGGTCCCAATAGATGGATAGATGGATGGTGGAGTCTGAGATTTCAATGGATTGTAAACTGTCAAGAGCTTGAATATGAAAGTAGACTGGTGGGTTTTCTTCTCTTCATTTCCTCATTTTATATTTCCCCAATTTACACCCAAACCCCAAGATGTGCACATAATGTGGTCTTCAGGTGAACTAGCTTGTGACTGTTGGACCTCCTGAAATACTGTTCTCAATGGGAGCTTTCAGTGTAGTTTGATCATACCAAGACAGATCCAGACAATGAAATAGCACCCAAACCAACTCACTAATAAAATAAAACTAGAAAGTGAAAACTGCAATTTATTTCAACAATCCCAAATTTTTTATAAATGAACCACTCACCTTTGTACATGCTGTGGATACGAACCACGTCCAAGCCACTCAGAGAATTTCCATGACCAATCACTTTTGGTACCAACGGGACAATCACGGGTCTCTTCTCATTCTTTGCAAAAGCCGTTCTAGAGGGAGAGAGGAAGCAACACAATGCCATCATCACCATGGAGCTGAACAGGATGGTCACCATGGAGAAGGATGTGGGAAGACCAGCCGATCATCAGTACCAAGAAGGGTGATAATTTCCCATTGAAATAAAAACATCCTTAAACTGCTCCAATTGTTATCATCTTGGAGTTCAAGGAAAAAACACATTTTGGAAATTGTGGTGTTGTGGATGAGGAGAAGAGGAGGAAGAAAACAGGATGAAAGTAAAATAACGTCAAAATGGTTGAAAAGGTGATTCAGGGTGATTCAGATTGTTCCATCGAAGTCTTTAATTTGATTTTTTTTTTTGCTTCCGTGCCATGTTTGGAACAAAAGAGGTTGCTGCATATGACGTCATCATAGAGCGACTTCTTTATCATTTTTTTTCCATTCCTCAAACGGAAGCAAACATGACATTAAAATCATAAAATATATGTGGTGAAAAAAAAATAATATATATATCTAAATATATGCATCTTCTTCTTGCATATGGCAGCTTGGCTACCAGGATAGCTATCATTTCTTGGAAGTGTGACGATGTTGCTGATGCAGTGCCCCTCTACCTGTTCACACTGGTACTCATTTTGCTGACCTCGGAAGGACGACAGGCTGAGTCAACCCCCTGGTGTATTAATTCATTTGCCAACGGGGCTTGAACTCAGGACCCAAGGATCCTAAGCGCCACTCTAACCCCGAAGCTAACACCAGGCTTTAAATATAAATATATGTCCGTGTCCGTGTCCGTGCCCGTGTCCGTGTCTGTCTCTCGCCCCCGCCCCCCTCTCCTCCTCCGTGGAAAATTTATTTGTTCCTGATGCACGGCCACATCTTTTAAGTTACAAACTCCAAAACTGGGGTGCAAGTACAACTGTGTGTGTGTGTGTGTGTGTGTGTGTGTGTGTGTGTGTGTGTGTGTGTGTGTGTGTGTGTGTGTGTGTGTGTGTGTGTGCGTGCGTGTGTGTGTGTGTGTGTGTGTGTGTGTGTGGGGTGGGGTGGGGGGGGTAACAGAGGCGATGTGGCCAAGGCCTCACGCTCGGGTGTGGGGATGTGGGGGGTGTAAGTTCTCGATATAAATGTGTGCCATGTAGCACCACCTCGTGGTGGTGGCAAAGGGTTTTGCAATTTCCCTTTTTTACCTGGGCAACGCTGATGTGAAAGCACTCTTCGTATGGGTAAATTTGTTCTCCTTCCTTCTCCACCCCGCCCCCCCACCCCCAGAAAAAAAGAAAAATATACCATCAGAGATGGGGAGTCCCCTGCCATTGAATGAAAAAGGTCATACATATTCCAGATAATGAGGGAGGTGAATTGGAAACGACACCATTTGGTAAACATCTCGAAAAAGTTCCCCAGGGGTGAGGAACGTAGTAACCAAAAATAATTGAAATCAGATAAGCGGTTTTACATTTACAGTAATCCCCCGCTATATCGCGGTACACCTATCGCGCCCCCGGTTCATCGCGGGTTTTCCCTTGGAACCTAACTAATTTTTTTCTGCGGATTCCCTCGGTATATCGCGGTAATAATATATAAAATATAAATTATTTAAGCAATAAATTATAACGCGTGGTGCTCGACCAGTCACACAACGCACGAGACAAAGTTTCGCTTGTGAACTTCGAATATTTTATACGTTTATTCTCCAAGCCCTACCGCCTGCACCTTCTAAGGCTTCTGGCAAGGAACCGCCCAAACGCCTGCACCTTCTAATGCTTCTGGCAAGGAACTGAAGCGCCAGAGGAAGGTCCTGACGCTCCAGGAGAAGGTTAAGGTGCTCGATATATGCTTCAGGAAGGAAAAAGGTTTGCTGCGGTTGGACGAGCACTGCCAAACCGACCAGACCAGACGAGTCGATCTCTGGCACCTCAAACCCGATCATTGCCAAGCCCACACCAGACGAGTCGATCTCCAGCACCTCGAACCCGATCACTGCCAAATCGACCAGACCAGACGAGTCGATCTCCGGCACCTTGAACCCGATCACTGCCAAGGCGACCAGACCAGACAAGTCGATCTCTGGCACCTTGAACCTGAAAACTGCCAAGCCGACCAGACCAGACGAGTCGATTCTTTGGGGAGGCGTCCATTCATCGCGGATTTTCACTTCTCGCGGGGGGGGGGGGGTTTGGAACGTAACCCCCGCGATAAACGGGAGATGACTATTACAAAAAACTTTTTTCAAGATGGCCGCCCCAGTCGGCCATCTTGGATCCGGCCACGCCCAAAATCAACAGGGTCCTTCCTTTTCAGGTGGTACATGTGTGACTCAAATTTCAAATCGATATGGCAAAAAAACATTTTTTTCAAGATGGCCGCCCCAGTCGGCCATCTTGGATCCGGCTATGCCCAAAATCAATAGGGTTCTTCCTTTTCAGGTGGTACATGTGTGACCCAAATTTCAAATCGATATGGCAAACAGTTTATGAGTTATCGCACTCACAGCTATAAATGTTGACACCCCGGACGGACAGACGGACAGCCGGACGACATGGGTGACAACAATATCCCCCTTCCGCCACGTGGTGGGGGATAAAAACGGACAGGTCTCTTAAAACTTGTGAGATTCCTGGCAGGAAAAGACATCAGGACGAGTGGGAGGTAGGGGGCGGGGGGGGTGCAGAGTGGAGGGAGGAGAGGAGCGGGATGTGAGGATAGGGATGGGGAGGGGGTTGGGGTGAGAGGTTAACGAACTCTATGCACAGGTAAATTTGTCTTCCTTTCCTTCTCCTTCTCAATCAAAAATTTTTGCAAATCGGACGACTAATTGGTCCATCAGCGAAGAGAGGAGGCTCTGCGAGTAATTTTCTAAAAGGCGTCGCTGAGTATAACGTTATCGACTTCAATTGAATATTTTTATTCTGCTACGTGGAATAAAATCTCCACAAAGATGAATGAGAAGTTTGTTTGTGATGTTACTCCTCTGAGCTCCCAAAGTTAATCATGCCAAAACTTTATCGGATCACTTTTTTTTTTTACCAAGATACACCTCACTGGGTTTTAAACAGTCATTTTCTCACAATTCATAATTGTAAACACACAAGTCACTACCTGTCATGAGCAAGGGGTGGGAGTCCAGAGGGAGGGGGTGGGGTGACAGGAGGCAGGGGAAGGGGTGGGAAGAGGAACCCAGCATTGCCTATCAATGCCAGATACCTTTGCTAGTCTACTATACCGGAAGTTCTCACTGAATGCTCAGAATGCTTTCGCAAAAAGCCGAGGGTTGTGCAAAAAAGTGCAAATCAAATTAATTTTTCCCATGAGAATAATGTTACATGGAAGGTATGCATTCCTGGCAAAAATTTAAAGAACATAATAACATTAAAAAAAAAAACAAGAAGGGCACTCTGTAGAGCGCAAGCATCCGCCACGTAATGCCTGATCCACGAGAACATATCAGGCAAAATACATTTTTGAAATATCATGCAACATATCATTTTTGGCCCTTTCTCCCAATTGTGAAGAATCACATTAAAAATTAAATAATTATCATATCCAAATTTGGATTTGGATCTTCACCAAAATTGAATCAGTTCTTCCATGTAACACACCCAACATGTCCACGAAGTTTCATCCGAATCCATCATAACGTTTTGAGATGTCATGCTACAGAGAGTTTTTAGCGCCATCTCTCAATGGTGAGGAATCACTTAAAAATTCTCGTAGTCGTATCTGGAGCTGGAACTTCACCAAAATCGAATCAGTTCGTCCTTGTCAGACATCGAACTTGTCCACAAAATTTCATCCGGATCCATCGAAAACTTTTTGAGATATCCTGCACAAAAATAAACAAACAAGCAGTCAAAGACTGGTACTTACAAAATCGTCAACTTTACCTCTGACCATGTCTAAGAAAAGCTGTCTCCAGAGAAGGTAGCGATGCAAACCAGAAGTTTCTACGATGATTCTGTACCAAACCATCAAAAATCGAATGTTGAACTCACTGTGACCTTGACCTTTGACCGATTTTGACCAAAATCTAATCAGAACCAGCCATCACCCTCCTGAATCACGTGGTGTAATTTGAAATTGGTAGTTTCTTCCGTTCTCGAGTTATCGTGCCTACAAACAAACAAACAAGCAGTCAAAGACTGGTACTTACAAAATCGGCAACTTGAGCTCTGACCTTGTCTAATAAAAGCTGTCTCTCGAGAAGGGAGCGACGCAAACCACAAGTTTCTACGTTGTTTCTGCACCAAACCATCAAAAATCGAATGTTTTGGATGTTTGACCTCACTGTGACCTTGACCTTTGACCAATTTTGACCAAAATCTAATCAGCGCTAGCCACCACGCTCCTGAATCATGTGGTGTAATTTGACATTGGTAGCTTCTTCCGTTCTCGAGTTATCATTTTTTGGATGTTTGACCTCACTGTGACCTTGACCTTTGACCGATTTTGACCAAAATCTAATCAGCACGAGCCATCACCCTCCTGAATCACGTGGTGTAATTTGACATTGGTAGCTTCTTCTGTTCTCGAGTTATCTGTACCAAACCATCAAAAATCGAATATTTGACCTCACTGTGACCTTGACCTTTGACCGATTTCGACCAAAATCTAATCAGCACTAGCCATCACCCTTCTGAATCACGTGGTGTAATTTGAAATTGGTAGCTTCTTCCGTTCTCGAGTTATCGTGCCTACAAACAAACAAACAAGCAGTCAAAGACTGGTACTTACGAAATCGGCAACTTGACCTCTGACCTTGTCTAATAAAAGCTGTCTCTCGAGAAGGGAGCGACGCAAACCACAAGTTTCTACGTTGTTTCTGCACCAAACCACCAAAAATCGAATGTTTTGGATGTTTGACCTCATTGTGACCTTGACCTTTGACCGATTTTGACCAAAATCTAATCAGCGCTAGCCACCACGCTCCTGAATCACATGGTGTAATTTGACATTGGTAGCTTCTTCCGTTCTCGAGTTATCATGTTTTGGATGTTTGACCTCACTGTGACCTTGACCTTTGACCGATTTTGACCAAAATCTAATCAGCACGAGCCATCACCCTCCTGAATCACGTGGTGTAATTTGACATTGGTAGCTTCTTCTGTTCTCGAGTTATCTGTACCAAACCATCAAAAATCGAATATTTGACCTCACTGTGACCTTGACCTTTGACCGATTTCGACCTAAATCTAATCAGCACTTGCCATCACCCTCGTGAATCACGTGGTGTAATTTGACATTGGTAGCTTCTTCCATTCTCGAGTTATCGTGCCAACAAACAAACAAACAAACAAACAAACATACAAACAAACAGAAACGGAAGTCATCAATATACTTACGAAATCTTTAGATTTCGTAAGTAACAAACATACAAACAAACAAACAAACAGATGACGGAAGTCATCAATATACTTACGAAATCTTTAGATTTCGTAACAAGCAGTCATAGACTGGTACTTACGAAATCGTCAACTTGACCTCTGACCTTGTCTAATAAAAGCTGTCTCTAGAGAAGGTAGCGACGCAAACCAAAAGTTTATATGACGATTCTGTACCAAACCATCAAAAATCGAATGTTTGACCTCTCTGTGACCTTGACCTTTGACTGATTTTGACCAAAATCTAATCAGCACTAGCCCTCGCCCTCCTGAATCACGTGGTGTAATTTGACATTGGGAGCTTCTTCCCTTCTCGAGTTACCGCAGATTAACGTAACGTAAAGGTCACACTCGACGCCCCCCCCCCCCCAACTCGAAAGGATGCCGGGGTGAGCGCGATGACGTCAGTGCGCACACGCAAAACCTCATCACTTGACGAACCGTGACGCGGCGGGTGAAATATTCTTATACAATCTTAAAACGTCTCCAAAAGATCCGATTTTTACCAGAATTTCGACAACCGAGTTTTAAGCGTCCTCAGCGATCGCAAAAACCAAAGACAAAATTAAAATCGAAGTTAAAACGAACTCGTAACGTCGAGCGAAGCAAAAATACTCCATTTCTCCACAGGAATTTACGGAATTATTTAATATTATTTTACAACACTGAAAATTTTAAAACAGCCATAACTCGACAAATTGACATACAAATTCCACCGAACTTACCTTGATCTTCCAAACTCACGCTCCATCAACAATAACTGGGGTAACTTTTCTCGAGTTATCATGTTTTGGATGTTTGACCTCACTGTGACCTTGACCTTTGACAAATTTTGACCAAAATCTAATCAGCACTAGCCCTCGCCCTCCTGAATCACGTGGTGTAATTTGACATTGGTAGCGTCTTCCATTCTCGAGTTACCGCAGATTAACATAACGTAAAGGTCACACTCGACGCTCCCCCCCCCCCAACTCGAAAGGATGCCGGGGTGAGCGCGATGACGTCAGTGCGCACACACAAAACCTCACCACGTGACGAACCGTGACGCGGCGGGTGAAATATTTTTATACAATCTTAAAACGTCTCCAAAAGATCCGATTTTTACCAGAATTTCGACAACCGAGTTTTAAGCGTCCTCAGCGATCGCAAAAACCGAAGACAAAATTAAAATCGAAGTTAAAACGAACTTGTAACGTCGACTGAAGCAAAAATACTCCATTTCTCCACAGGAATTTACGGAATTATTTAATATTATTTTATAGCACTGAAAATTTTAAAACAGCCATAACTCGACAAATTGACATACAAATTCCGCCGAACTTACCTCGATCTTCCAAACTCACGCTCCATCAACAATAACTGGGATAACTTTTCTTGAGTTATCATGTTTTGGATGTTTGACCTCACTGTGACCTTGACCTTTGACCAATTTTGACCAAAATCTAATCAGCACTAGCCATCACCCTCCTGAATCATGTGGTGTAATTTGACACTGGTAGCTTCTTCCGTTCTCGAGTTATCGTGCCTACAAACAAACACACACACAAACAAACACACAAACAGAGGACGGAAGCGATCAATATACTTACGAAATCTTTCGTTTTCAGCGCATGATACTTGCAAAAGACGTCATGCAGCGCATGATACTTGCAAAATCCAGAAAACAAATTTGACTTTAAAATAATTGGTGGTTGAATTAAATAACCAAATATGCAAGTCCTCTTCAAATGTCAAGTCAATTGGATGAAAATTGACAATTTTAGAAATTTGGCTGATGTTGTCCTCTCTTTTTTGGCCAATGTTGTCCTTTGGAATTTGGCCTATGTTGTCCTTTTTTTTTAGGTTGACCTCAGAAATAATTGGTGGTTGAATTCAGTGACCTGAAATATATATCCTCTTCAAATTTCAAGTCAATTGGAGGAAAATTGAGGTTTTAGAAAAACCACCTTAGTTGTTGACCTTGGGCCTATGCTGACCTTTTGACCTCAAAAACAATAGGCTTCTTCCTTATGACAAACTACCATGTGGTGAAGTTTCTTGTAGATTGGTTTTAAATTGTCCCCTGTCAGTGACAAATAGACAGACAGAACTGACCAATATACTTGAAAAATCTTCGATTTTGCAAGTAACAAACAGACAGACAGAAAGGGGTGAAAACATAACCTCCTTCACCTTTGGTGGTGGAGGTAACAAAAGTATAAATTATTCAGAACATGAATCACATGATCGTATGAGAAAATGAGGCTTTCAACAAACACAATCACACGAGTGACATGAACTGTACCGCGATCGACTGTGGGACGCTCGGCAAGTGGTTTAAGCACTCAAGGAAGCACTCCAACAGAACACCTGGCTTGGCAAACGATTACCAAATGCCGTCGATAAAACTATTCACCTGGAAACTCCCAAACAATGTCCGAATTGGACAAATTAACACTTTTTAGCATCAGAACTGCTGCTAAGTTCATTTCTGGAGTAAAATTTGTAATTTGGCTTCGTTTAAGAGATTCTCGAGGTAATGGCACGTGTGGAAATGAAATAAAGCCATGAACACTGACATCTCCTGGTGTTTATAAGCATTGCAATGTATCCAGTGATTTGGGGCGATGATGAACAGGGATTGGATAATAGGAGTGAGGAAAGTGTAAAAAAAAAAACTTTATCGTGAAGAAATCGTTGCGGCGTGTTCCAAGTCAAGGCATGGTTGAGTAGGCCACAAAAGACGGCAGCTTCAGACCCGAGCGAGGAAACACAGGATGTGCCTGAAGACCCCTGAGAGCCAGGTGGCCGACGATGTGCCTCATAATAAAATATGGCCGTTAATTATCTTCAAAAGGGATGTTTTAATTAATCCAAAAACCAGTTTTCACTTTCCACTCATGCACTTCCTTGGAGTTCCCCTCGTGTGCGTGCAAAGTTTCAGGCAGCGAGGTTACATGGTTTACATGGTTTAGGAGTTAGGGAGGACAGACACACACACACACACACACACACACACACACACACACACACACACACACACACACACACACACACACACACACACACTGGTACAGATGTCACCTATTTTAATATAACAAGATATGGATTGAACTTTCCATTTGTTTACCTCAAATGTTAGTGAAGGATAAATACATCTCTAATTGGAAATTATAATCAAAGTGCTGTGAGCAGATGATATGAGAATATGAAGAAGAATCTGTATAACGACCAAGAAGAGAACCTCACATGCTGTAGTGCATGATGGAGTCATAATCATAGGGAAGGCCAAAGATCTTTTCTTCTGACTTGAGCTTCCTGAAGTTGTGACGATGTTCTACAAAACAGTTTTCAGGAAATAGTTTTCATTTTACAAAAGTATTAAAGTAATGATTAATGTTCATGAAGAATGTGACAAATAAAGGAATATTTTACAAATGGTTTTGTAGAATTAAATTAAAATGTAAAGCTACTGTTGTGTGTGTGTGATGTCACAGCAATGCTTAATGGATTGAACGAAGCACCAAGGGGACAAATCAGGGATGTTCCTGAATTATGGTGAAAATGTGTGGAATCACCAAAAATATCAACAACAGTGGTTGCTGCAAAACTACTCAATTCACAACCAAACGCCTCTTCTTCTCTCACCTTCCTGGATGTTATTTTGCAACACCTGGATGTGCTGGTCCCGGTCGGGCCGACAGTGCTCGTGGTGGAACCCCAACACGTGCATGAACTCGTGCAGCACCGTGCCCTTCTGTACGGCACCCGGCTCAGAGAGGGAGAGACACTGGGCTCCACCACGACGTCCCATAAATGACCAGGATCTTTAAAAAGAAGGAAAAACACTCAACGAGGATGAACAATAACTGAACTTCAACTACAGCTGGAGAGTTACCCGAATGAATATAAAAGTGAAGATGTTGAAGCGATGAGGAAAAGGAGGTCAACATGAGGTTAGAACCAAAACCCTCCAAGATCATGATCTCATTTGAAACCTAAGAACCTGATATTCAGGTATAAAGATGTCCCATATCCCTGCACTCTGCTCTTCCTGTTGCACTCACTCGCCCAAGGCCTGGATGTTGATGAAATCCTTCTCGTCCGTTCGTGGAATGAAGCGCACGCACGTCTTCCCTGTAAACTCGTTCACTGCTTCCTGGATGGAGGTGAAGTCCTTCACTCCTGGTGTGAGATAAACAGAGCTGAATTGAAGAGATATGAAATAAACAACAAACACAGGAAAGGTCTTGAGATCCTTCCCACAGGAGGGTACTCCCAGGTCATTGATCGCAGATGATACAGGCTTTAAAAAATTCTTGTTTATGTCCATAGTCGAGGCTCATGAAAGAGTTAGAACAATGAACAGATCAGGACGCAACAAAACAGAGGGAACAATAGAGGTGTGTGTGTGTGGGTGGGGGGGGGGATACCAATAGCCAGGTTAAAGGACAAAATTGAGGAAAACTTGGACAGATAATGGAGGAGGAAATTGGGATCATACTCTGTGCAGAGCGTTGGTGCTGCTTAAGCAGTCTCCTTGGCGAGTGGGCACAATCCTGGACAGGTTACCACTCCGACACAGTATACCAGCATATTGGCACTCATTTTGCTGACCTCGGAAGGATGACAGGCCGAGTTAACCCAATCGGGTATTAATTCAATAGCTGAGGGGGATTTGAACTCAGGACCCTCGGATCCAAAGCCCGCCACCCACACCATTGAGCCAACACCAGGCATACAGATAATGGGTGGGGGAAGGAATGAGGGGTAGGGGAGGTTGCATGGGGAGTACAGGATGGATACAGAAGCAAACACTCAGGAAGGAAAAGCTAGAAATTTAGAATGAGGTGGACCTGGGTAGGGGGAGGAGGGTACAGGGTGGGAGGGAAAAGATCATGGTTTTGGATGAGAAAGTCATGATCTGAGATAGTGGTGAACAGCTGTCCTGAACATCTGGATGGAAGAGTCAGATTGAAGAGAATGTGTAAATTGGTTCCAAAGGCAGGAAAAAAGAGGAACGGATGTGTGGAGGTGAGCAGTGATTCTAGATTTTAGAAATTTCACTCGTAGGGAGTCAATGTTGTACCACGTGCTTCCTGCAGCAACCTGGGAGGCGGGGGGGACAAAGAATGGAAAGAGCAGTGGGTGCAACACCAAAAGGAGGCAGTGGAGGACAGCGAGATCACCGACCTGTCTACAATGGGAAAGTGATCCACCCATCGACTCAGCTTCATCATATTCCAATAATCTTGAAAGCCTTGGTTTTCATGGCATCAATCTGAGCAAGGTGTGAGGCAGGGGCGCCAACCCAAAGGGAAGAGCAGTACTCCATAAAGGTGTTGCACTTAAAATGGAGATCATCACTCGACTTCGGCTCAAGTCCAACGGCGACCAAAGGCCTGGCAGAAAAGACGGTATAGGCTTTAAAACAGGCCATAGATAAGATGACTGGAGAACAACAGTCTGAGGAACTAGTTGGCCTGAAGTATAGTGTTACTCCACACATGAAGATATTGCGCCTGGATCTGATTCGCTGGAGGGTGAACATGTTTGTAAGCAAACAACAAGAGTGTCAAAAAGAACTGTGGTCGCACGGATTGTCGTTTTGTTCCCCAAGATGCAGTGTTTGGAAAAAATCATCGAGAAGCGCTTCCATGGCTGTGGGGCACAGTGATGAAGTAGACCGAACTGGTGTCCTATTAGGTACATCTTGATCAGGATGGGTCTGTATGTAGTCAGGTGAACCAGTGACGTCCTCACTCAGAACCCTCAGAAGAGAGGAGCTCTCTCAGTCCTTTGGGTGTGGTTATGGACCAGAATTAATGGTTGATGAAATCAGATTTCATAGACAAATGGGTTTGTTCTTCAGTGTCATATCTTAGATTGAAAAATAAAGTTTCTACCAACCAGGTTAGTTTACAAGTTGGCAAAGCTCATGTCTGATGAGTATCAGTGGAACAGTTCAGACGAAGAGCAGCAGAACTTTCCAGGAATTCAAATCAACAAACTTTATAAGTGAGTTTTTGTTTTACCTTCTTTACAATTGAGTTTTATAGGAGGTTTTGCCAGATGGTCCAGGAGTTTGAACGACAACTTCCTCAAGAGGATTGTGAAGAAAGAAAATACGAGGGTTTGCCAGACTGTCCTTTCAGAAAGGTGATAGTGACAGTATGAGATTTGTCAGGATTGAAAGATATATTCCAAAATGAGTGGGGATTTGGGGGGTCTGGGTGCTTTGGGGAATCCTGAAGAGTTGTGGAGCACCTTCAAGACCACCATCCTTGCTGTAGCGGTGAATGTCTTGAAACTCACCGTTGGACGAAGAAGAATTTTGTCTCTCAAGAGATACTGGATCCCAATGACGAGAGTCACAGGGTCAGGCTTAATGGCAGAGCTGAGCTGTTCAGGGAGTTGAGGTGTAAAATTGTACGTGTGCTGACGGTGGACAAGGAGGCCTATGTGTAAGGAATCTGTGAGGGGGTAGAGCATCACCTGTGGTCAAGTGATTCTCATGCTGCTTACAGGGGAATTCACACATTGCAATCCTCCAAGCCCGTCCCTCCGTGTAATGCCGTTACAGTGGATGGTGGTGGGCTCTTCACAAAGGAGTGTGAAGTGAAGGTGCGCTGTGCCGGTTACTTTGATCGGCTTTACCAGGCTGACACAACAGCTGTTGAGTGGGATGTCAGGGGTGTTACTATCCCCATTGCTGAACCCTCAATTAACTGTGATCCACCTTCGTCTGCAGAAACATGGACTGCGGTGAACCAGTTGAAATGGGGTAAAGCTCCTGGGATCTGTGCCATCCATGGTGAACTTCTCAAGGCTGGTGGAAACGTTGTATTCATGTTGTCCCTTGTCCCTCTCTGGAAAAGGAAGGGTGATCGCCAGGACTGCAACAACTACCGAGGGGTGACGCTGATCTCAGCGCCAGGCAAGGTCTTTGCTTGAATAATTCCTGATAGGGTTCGCCACCATTTGCTTCAGCACCAGCGTCCAGAGCAGTCTGGCGTTCTCCATCAAAGAGCTAATCGATTGACCGTATCCTTTCCCTTCGGGTCCTCAATGAATGTAGATGAGAGATTCAGCAGGGGCTGCTTGCAGCCGATGTTGATCTCTGCAAAGCGTTCGATTCAGTGAACGTGGTTTTCGTAGGGTGCCACCAAAACTGATCAATCTGATGTCTGAACTATACTCTGGTACTGAAAGTGCCATGAGATGTAATGATGCCATCTCCAACTTATTTCCAGTTGTCACTGGTATTCGTCAGGGGTGTGTACTGGCCCCCACACTTTTCAGCGCTTGTATGGACTGGATTCTGGGGAGGATGTCGGAGAGATCAAGTTGCGGTGCATTGTTTGGGAATGTCAACATCTCTGACCTTGATTTAGTAGATGATGCAGTCATCTTTGCAGAAACTCTGGATATCCTTTTGGGGGCCCTCGAAGTGCTGAATGAGGAGTCAGAGCCACTCGGATTATGGGTTTCCTGGGCTAAAACTAAGATCCAAGCTTGCAATGACATCTTGGATGCTGCTATCCGGTCTGTACCTATTTGTGGTGAGGATGTTGAGGTCATGAAGAGATTAACTTACCTTGGCAGTGATATTCATGTCTCTGCTGGCTGTGAGCCAGAGGTCAACAGACATCTGGGTCGGGCCTGGGGTGTCATGGATTGACTGGATCATGGGGTGTGGCGCTGTGTCGGTACCTGTGCAGGAGGACAAAAGTCCGATTATTCAGATCTTTAGTGCTTCTAGTCTTGTTGTACGGATGTGAGACTTGGACTCTGACCAAGGATCTGAGACGGAGACTGAATTCCTTTGGTACCAGGTCTCTTCAGAGAATCCTTGGCTATCGCTGGTCAGACTTTGCGTCCAATGAGCGGTTGCCGATTGATACTCAAATGAGATTTGTTACCTGCATAGTCCGTGAGCATTAGCTGTGGCTGTATGGACATGTGGCTCATTTTCCTGACGCTGATCCTGCTCACCAGATTCTCTCAGTGAGGGGGCTTCGTGAGTGGAAGCAGCCAATGGGCCGACCACGTGCCTCGTGGTTGCAGCAGGTTGATCAGCATCTCAAGGAGATGGGAATGGGCCAGGCATCTGCCTGGGGGATGGCCAGACGGAGGCCCCTGGAGTACCGGCGGAAAGTGGATGCAGTGTCGCGCTGCTCCAGCGCATGCCCCCATAAGTGACCTGGCCTGACAGTGCCAGGTAACAATAGGTAAAGCTAATCAAGTTTAATGTTGTGTTCATGAGGGAATAAATTTTCATATCAAAAGAGGGAGTTTCTTAACATTGCAAAGGAATTTCATGAAACCTCATGCAGATGTTTGTGTGCAGTTGAGGTCACCACATCTGAGGAGGGACATTGCTACCATGGAGAGGGTCCATGTCAAGCTACAAGATTGATTCCAAGCCAAGTTCCACGAAGCTATGAGGAATGGTGGAAGGAGACAGGACTTTATACATCAGAAAAGAGGTGATGATGAGGGGATCTGATTGAGATTCTTTTTTTTTTGTATACATTGTCGAGGCTCGTATGAGAGCTTACACACACCATACAGCAAGGGGGGAATGAGACAAGAGGGACAGGAGAGGGAAGGACAAAACAGTGTGGAATAGAAACATTAGGAGATCTGTCGAAGGGAGAGGGATGGGGTGGGAAACATGGGGTGTACAAGATGGACATTACAGGGACTTTCAGGAAGGAAAGCAGGGAATTTGAAGGTGGTGGGTTTGGGGTGGATTAAAGGGGGTAGAAAAGATCGAGGACTTGGATGAGGGAAGATAAGAGGTGGAGGTGAACAGCTGTTTTGAAAGGCTGGAGGGAAAAATGGGATTGAAGTGAGGGTGGGAGTTTATTATTTTGGTAGTTTTACCAGAAGTAGGTTGTTGGCGGACCTTGAGCGCTCTGAGGAAATATGGTGGGGACATATCACAGATACAGCAGGAGCGGGGGGTGGGGGGGGGCAAGACCAGAAAGGAGACGGTTGAAGACAGAAAGACCACCAATCTGCCTGTGGTGAGAGAGTGAGAGGCCCAAAGACAGCCTCATCACGGGAGATACCAATGATCCTAAATGCATTGGTTTCCACAGCATGAAGCCTAGAAAGGCGAGAGGCAGGATCACCAGCCCAGAGGGGAGAGCAGTACTCCATCAGGCTGTGGGCTAAAGCTTTGTATGTGGTCAGGAGCTCAGGTCAGCCGAGGAAGGACTTTGCACAATGAAGGATTCCCAGTCGGCGACTGGTTTTGGAGGCCAGTTTGGAAATGTGGCTTTCCCAGGAAACATCATGGCAGATAGTGAGACCCAGAAGCTTGAATGAAAGGACTTTGTCCAGAGGATTGTTGAGAAAGTAGATGGGGGGGGGGGTTCTAAACGATCCTTTCTGAGAGATATTGTGAGAGTGTGAGATTTGTCAGGATCAAAAGACATGTTCCATGTGTTAGATCAGTTTGTGATTTTATCTTGATCTGCAGAGAGTGAAGAAGCTGCGGCTTACCGGTCTAAGGGATGACAGATGGCACAAAAGAGTCATCACCAAAGAGATAGAGGATTTTCCAGAGAGTCGGAGAGATCATTGATGAAAACCAGAAAAAGAACAGGGCTCAGAACGCTACCTTGAGGAACTCCAGCCTGGACAGGAAAGGAAGTCTGCGATCCATGAGTAGAGATGGCCTTGGATACCATAGGAAGAGAGTTTGGTGAGCAGGGCAGGATGTCAGACCGTGTCAAAAGCAAGCGATATGTCTTGGGAGATGGCTCTGATTTCATGTCCGGCATTGAATACCTCCATCCATTGTTGGGAGAGCAGAAGCAGCATATCCAGGGTCGAGTGACCTGTTCTGAAACCAAATTGATGATCAGAAATCTCAGCCATTGGAAAAGAAAAATGATTTAATGTCTGAAGTGATAATGGATTCCATAACCTTGCTGATGATTGGGAGAAGGCTGATTGGTCTGTCATTGCAGGGATCTGTTTTTGCACCTTTTTTATACAGGCCAGTAATGTTTGCTGATTTCCAAGCAGATGGCAGATGACCCTGAGCAAATGAGAGGGTGAACAGAACAGAGAGAGGGTGAGCAAGAGCAGATGAGCAGGTTTTTTAGACACATGGACTGATGCCGTCTGGACCAGTTGCAGAATCAAAGTCGAGGTTTGACAGCAAACTCTTCACTTTGTCAGGAGAAAAGGACACAGAGTTCAGGGACAGTTGGGTGCGACTGGGTGAGGTGGGTGCAGAAAGCGATGGGTTTCAGACGCAAGATTTCGATGCAAACACCGAGCTTAGGCATTCAGCCTTTTCACGTGTGGATCAGCAGTGCGGCTGATGGTGGAGCAAGATGCTGGTTTTCAAGATTGCAGTTTCAACTACCGCAGAATTTTCCAGGAACCTAACCCTGATGATATTTGAGGGTTTCCTGTATTAAAGGCTTACATATTGCAAAGGTCAATGAGAAAGACATTATGACATGACACTTGACATGAGACTTGGCTCAGGTGACTTGTGGACATCTCTGACACATGCCATATGAATTCCCCCCATTGTATACATGTCGCACCTTCACAAACATCCTGCATAATGTGCTTTGCTATAACTTGTCAATAAAAGCTTTACTGAATATTTGTGCCCCACGAACTCCCTGGTATTCCCGTGATATAAATAAGCCCGAACATGTTTTCTTCCAATATGCTCATGTTGCCTTTTCCCTATTAGTCACACACAGTCTGCATTAGTGATAGCTGGGAAGTTTCACTTCAACTATTTTGCTCCATTAAATAGCCAGCGCTGCGCTGTATGTTCTGCTCGGTGGTAATCCGAGCATGCTTTGAGGGCGTGAGCCTCTGTTAGTTTGGCCACATCACCCACAGGTAAACGGTGTAGGACGGAGGAACACTGGGAGATTTGGCCGTCTCATTGACGTTCATGGTTGCTTCACAACCCGCCAGGCCAGAGAGTTATCTGCAGCACTTCGGCCTGCAGGACCGGAGGTTGGGAGGAGTTCAAGCAGTTTCCTGTCAGAGCGAAACCAGAACCGAAACAATATCCATAAACTTTACATCATAAATCAATCCCATCTTTCTGTAAACCAACGTGATCCATATTCGAATAAAACAAAAAAATTACCATCATTATTCACTCAAAGAGTTACGCATAACAACCCCAGTCCTGGTGATCCTGATGTGATGTCCCATGATGTTTGTGTGTCTTAATCAATGTTGGTGTTTAAGAGAGTTTTGATCGCGTTGAAGGAGAGACAACACAGGCAGGAATGGACACAATGTCCTTTTCTTGTCCATTCTTTTGTAATGGTAAAATGGGGAAAGAGACAGATAGAACAAACTCAGAGAGGACAATAAGTTACAGGTGGTTTGATTTTACTCGATAAGTGTTTTACCGAAGGCAGAAGAGACCATGTAGGGCACGTAGATCTTCCCATCTCCAGCCATGGGCCAGATCTGCACGTCCCTCTGTCCACGGCTCACAGCGATATCTCCGAACTCGAGTTCATATGGTTTGGGGGTTGGGGGATCTGGGAGGTGTGGCCAAGGAAAGGGAGGTTGAAGGTGGTGGGTAGGTGGAAGTGGGGGTCAGGGAAGGGGTGGGGGTAAGAGGGAGACGGGGATAAAGGGAGGTGGAAGGTGGTGGGTAGGGGAAGTGGGGGTCAGGGAAGGGGGTGGGGGTAAGAGGGGGAGACGGGGATAAAGGGAGGTGGAAGGTGGTGGGTAGGGAGAAGTGGGGGTAAGGGAAGGGGTTGGGGGTAAGAGGGGGAGATGGGGGTAAAGGAAGGGGGAAGTGGAGGTAAATGATGGTAAGTGAGGGGGAGGTGGGGTAAGAAATTGAGGAATAAAAGGTTTCGGTTTCACTGGTTAAATGAATGATGAAGAAAAAGATCGAATCAGGATGAATGAGATGATAAATCATTCAAACCTTGTTCCCTAAACCCAGGAATGTAAACAAACGAATTAGTTTATAATTTAATTTAAAATGTTGTTTCACATTAAATATTTATTTTGTGAAGAATAATTCGTGATAAAAACACAAAGAATATGAGGTAAGTGAAGATTAAGACTCGTTATCAGACTCACCTGGTTCCTTCTTTGGTCCATCAATACCAAGAGTCTCCTTTACCTGTAAATGAACGAACCTTGGATCATGATTTGTAAAAAGTGAATGATAATTATCGATTTAGTAAAAATAGAAACAGTTTCCTTGTTCAGGTCGATGATACATGAGTCGTGTTTATTTGGTGACGTCACATTGTAAGAGGTTCACGAGACGATCACAACAATGGGATTATCGATCAGTGTGATACATTAAATAATATTGTTGTGGTTGTGGGGGTAAATGGATGAATTTTGTAAGAAAGTTAGGATTGAATAGAATTGTTTGGTCCGTGGACATGTTGGAGACATCTCGAGGTAAATTAAGTAGGGAAACTGTGAGTTTAAGTGTTACGTGTCACCACATGGGGGGTGGTGCGTGTTAAATAGATAGGGATTAAGGACAATTTTCCCCCAGTATGTGATTGCCCCCTATGACCTATTCCTACGTTTTTGCATTTACAAGCCAACCATGAAGGAGTTGCATTTTTTACACCAACAACAACCAGAACCACAAGCAAGCCAGGCGTGCCGAGCAGGCAGAGGTCCCACCTTTCCGGGTTTCGTGCCAGCAAGAGCAAGCCATGCCCCGGATGTGGATGGTTGTTTGGTGTGATGCCGAAGAGAGATCGGGAGCGAACACACGAGTTCGGTGAGAGGGACGCATGCAGTCAAGAGAGGAACATGACTGGGACGGAGGATCTCACTTTGCACTCCTCTCGGCACGACAAAATGTCTTTCCTTCAATGCATGAAGAAGACGGTGCGATTCTCGTGTTTGTGCCAAGGTGAATTGGCTAGCATGGTGAAGGCAAGACGGTGACCATTGGCTCTTGGTTGGGTTGTGAGAGACTGACCTCAAAACCTCGTGTGTATCACCGAAGAGACGGCGCCATTCTGCAAAACCGTGGCGTCGGTGAGGACGTTTGACAAGGAGGCTGCAAGGCGGTCTCTGAGCCTTGGTGTTGAATATCGCCTCACAAATTGCCTGATGTACATTTCCAGCTGCAAGAGAGTGGCTTGGCACCAGTTTTGGGTTCGTCGACACGTGCAGGACGAAGCGCCTCAATTCCAAGTTCCATAAAGACCATCTATTGACCAAGCTAAGTGCCAGAATAAAGGGAGCAATGCTTTTCTTTTGTTTCCCCTTGTCTGTATTGGAGTCCGTGTGTAGAGGTGCTCAACTTCGGTTAAATTTACTTCATGTTATTATTACACTTTTGAATTACCCTTGTAAATATTTATATGATCCTTAAATCCCTGTGTTTATCTTAAATTGCTGTGTCCATGTATTTGTCGTGGGGTTCGAGTATAAATCCCCCTGTGCAGCCATCTGAGCCTCCGTTGCTCGGCCAGTGCCGTGCCCTGCCCCTCACACAAGCGTTGTAATCTCAGAGGACCAACGTGTCCACCTCCTAAGGAGAACCGCTCGGCTATCCAGGCTAGCTGGTGTTAACCGCCATCCACCACAGTTTTTGCTGGGGGATTAACCTTAACTGCCAGACCCACAACAACATTATTACTATGTTCATCACATTATTTTTATATTTCAATTATACAACCGAGGGACCAAGTGAGGTAAAGGGGGAGAATGGAGTCAGGAGGAGGTGAAGGATGAAAGAGGTGAGGGGGCTTAGGATGGATATAATAGGGTAAGAGGTGAATGCAGGTAAGGGTGGGTATATTTGGGTAAGAGGTGAGTGGGGGTTATGGTCGGTTTTATGGAGTAAGAGGTGATTGTGGGTAAGGGTGGATGTAATGGGGTAAGAGGTGAATGTGGGTAAGGGTGTGTGTAATGGGGTAATATGTGATTGTGGGTAAGGGTGGATGTAATGGGGTGAGAGGTGATTGTGGGTAAGGTTGGGTGTAATGGGGTGAGAGGTGAATGTGGGTAAGGGTGGGCATAATGGGGTGAGAGGTGATTGTGGGTAAGGGTGGGTGTAATGGGGTAATAGGTGAGTGGAGGTGAGTGGGGGTAAGGGTGGGTATATGTGGGGTTTATTATTATTATGTATTGTTACGGCTGTGGAAATTCGCAGAGCACCATATACAGTAGGTCCTGAGATCAGTTATGTCGATAAGTCTGTGTTCAGATAGATTTCTCCACCAATGTTTAACGGGCAATTTTTCGTGTGCAGAGCTGTGATCTTTGAGTTAGCCGTTTTTCTTTTGCTATCATTATTTTGGACCAACCGCCATTACTACCACCACAAAGCGCCACCAACCACAACAACCACGATCACCACAACCGCCAACATCCCCACAGACAACGAACAGCCGCCTTCACACCAACCACCTTAACCACCACCGCCCAACCACACCACCCTCACGACCACCACAAATGCCAGCCACACCACCAGCAAGACCACCGTAAAACGCCAGCCATGCCACCATAACGCCAACCACACCACCACCGCATTTCCACCTCTGCACGGTTGCGAGACGCCTGGCATTAATCGGGGAGAACGGACGACGGCCTCACCCCTCCCCCCAATGACAAACACGTGCGGAAAAGACGAAAGCTATGAAGACATAAAAGAAAGGCCCCGATTCGGCGAGGAAAACGCCCTGCTTCTGGAAGCTTCGCGCGCGTGCTAGAAGAGGGGGGAGGGCGCCGTGAAGATAAAAGGGCATGCTGAACGTAAGGTCGGCTCTGCTGGAGGTTGTGAGGTGTGTAGAGGATAGGAGAGAGTGTTGTGTCAGAGTTGTGGGCAGTGTGTGGAGCCGCGGTAGGGAGCTGGAGAGAGAGGAGTACAGCGGGGCCAAGGCGCGTAGCCTGCCGTACCGTGCCTTACCGTGGGTCGTTGGAGAGGGGACGTCGAGGGTCGCCCTAGCGAGACACCACGAGGGACAAGGTAGCCAGCCCGGTCTCTATTACCATCCAGACCTTTGCGGTCTACACGGCTCCGTGTTTATAAAGACCCAAAGAGGTCCATTCTACCCCTCGTCTGTCCTGGGGTTTTTCCTTTGTTTCTTTGCGTGAATGTTGTGGCGCCATGTCCGTAAGTAGAACTGTTAAGTGTGTACATAATAGATAGACGGTAGTAGCTCTTTTGCATTGCTTTTGTTGGTTGTATACTTGCGTGCGTGTTCGGCCTTGCATACCAGTATGACTGCATGACTGCATATGTGCCGCTTTGTAAATAAATGTGCTTGTTCAAATGTTAACCCGTTCGTTGCGTCCTCTTCCCTTAATTGAACTGCCGTTCTGCGTTCGGAATATAGTTGTCTTTTAAATAGCCGATAAAGTGATCAGGTCCAATGTGGCTGCGCGATAATACCCCGCTCGGTTATCCCAAAACGAAGTGAGCTGCTTAAGCGGCTCGTTTCCAAGCGGCCCCGTTGAGGTACAGTTTCTCGGTGGTCTTCCCACGCGATTAATTAGGTATATTGACAATTCGGCGATTGACCCTGTAGCGCGGGTAGAATATTGACTAGGCTGTGGTGTGCTCAAAACACACCCGTGGCTGGTTTTCGGCGTTGATCCGGAAAGCCGCGACTGGATTGTCCGTTCGGTGGGCGAAGCGGCCGCCATTGGCTAAACGTGGTCGCTCGCACGCCGGCGGGCGGAGATCCACAACAGTATTATACAATGTGGTGTTCGAGGTGAGTGGGGTTAGGGTGTGTTTTATGGGGTAAAGTTTATACTCTGTATTGAATCATTGACACATGATCTTTACCTCGGTCTCAACGTTCTTTAAGGCTTCGTCGATGGGAATCGCTGATGCTTCGAGAATCTGATACAGAGAATGAGCCACAACGTTAATCCTTCTCTTTAATCATTCAGTGTCAATAAATGAATTTATATAAAGTTAAAATTTACACTAATCGATCAATCAGGGACATGTTAGACTTTAGAAGAAGGGAAAGTTTATACAAAACAGGAAATACAAACAAACAACCGGGCGTAGTGGCGTGCGCCTGTAATCTGGCTACTCGGAGGCTTGGGTTGGAGGATTGCTTGAGGATGGGTGTTCTGCGCTGGGCCGCGCTATGAGAGGGTGTAGGGCAGCCCGGAATCATGGCAAAACCCAATCCTTATCCCTGTGTCGTAAGAGGCGACCAGGGTTGCGTCAGGAAGGGCATCCGGCGTAAAACCTATGCCAAATCAGTATGCGGATCATAACGGATGATCCGCTGTGGCGACCCCTAACGGGAGCAGCCGAAAGACGAACAACAACAACAAGGAAATACAAACAAACAGGAAAACAATAAAAAGAAAAGATAATTAAATAATTTTGTAAAATCTTCAGACATTTATCTTTCTTTCATTTTATATTCGTCTCGAGACTGTTGATAGGATTTTATAAAATAACTTCCTCAACCTTGAATGGGTGTGTGGTACAGGTGAATCAAACTCACACTGCTCCACATGGTACAGGTAAATCAAACTCACACTGCTCCACGTGGTACAGGTAAATCAAACTCACACTGCTCCATGTGGTACAGGTAAATTAGACTCATCGTTCTTCATCATAATATGATTTACCTGTTTACCTGTTGTACAGGTAAATCACATTCTCCTTCCTCTGTGTTGCGTGTGGTACAGGTAAATCAGACTCACCTTGCTCCGTGTGGTCCAGGCGGCTGATATCAGGGTCAGTGTTTCCGTGAGTCCATTTTTTGAGTACAAGATGTTCTCCAGTGGGACGTACCCTTTATAAGCCTTGTTGTTGAGGGTTCGAATCAGCACAGAAATGGCTTCTGCAGACAAAGAATGAAACAGATAGTAACTCTGTATCATCACGTGATGGAAACACGAATTAGTTGCTGATTGAACACGTGTGGGGTAAACTACAATGATGACGATGATAATGTTTAATCGTTAACTTTGATGCCGTGCAACAAGATACCTGTTACTAACCACACTGGCCACGAGTGAGGACAATTGTTGCATGAGTGTTACACGGAGTGGAGATGTGTGTAACGTGGAGTGGAGAAGTGTGTTACATTGAGTGGACATGTATGTTATGTGAGTGTAGATGTGTGTTATGTGAGTGTGGATGTGTGTTATGTGAGTGAAGATGTATGTTATGTGAGTGGAGATGTATGCTATGTGAGTGTGGATGTGTATTATGTGAGTGTAGATGTGTAGATGTGTGTTGTGTGAGAGTTATATGGAGTGGAAATGTATTGTTAC
Organism: Eptatretus burgeri; assembly: GCF_056783735.1. Classification (NCBI taxonomy): domain Eukaryota; kingdom Metazoa; phylum Chordata; class Myxini; order Myxiniformes; family Myxinidae; genus Eptatretus; species Eptatretus burgeri. The sequence goes on along the minus strand of NC_140971.1, from coordinate 9,234,960 downwards.
GGGCCGGGAGGTCGGCCGCCAACCGACCGCTCTGAACGGAGCCGCAAGTAGAGTCGGACCGACCGATCGCCCGGAATACAAATCGCCGCCCGGATAACTCCGAGCGACGGGTCCTTGTACAAGAACAGAAATACGCCAATCGGCAGATCACGTGGGGTAGGGCAGATTGCCAATCTTAAATTTACCTAAATACCCACGTGATCCAACTCCCGGGGTACTCCACCCTCGACGGAACTCATACGGAACAAACCGCCGAGGCGAGCTTATCCGTGCGCGATTCCGAGCGGCGAAATCGCCGAGAACCGTCGGTCCAAATGTCCCCCTATTACAGCAAACCAACAGCTTTCTAACTCCCAACACACGAAATGTTCAGTCAATGAGGGAATGGACGCAATGAGCAGGTTTACATTCACACAAAGACATTTATTATAATGAAACACGTATGCAATTAAATAAACAACAAAAGCACGGCAAAAGAACTACAACCCTCGACTTATTATGTACAGTCATTTACACTTAACAGCAGTTCCAACTTATTCGACGGGCCCACGGACACACACACACACACACACACACACACACACTCACACACACACACACACACACACACACACACACACACACACACACACACACACACACACACACAAGAAATGGTGGCTGAGGCCTTTGATCACGAGCTCCAGCTCGGAGGACAGGTGAGCTGAAACTCAGAGCCTAACTCGAACCTCTCCACCTCGTGTGGTCTTCAACTTGTCCGGTCCCGGGCTCCAGCGAGAGCGAGCTGGATCTAAATCGTCGTGAGCCGCGTTCCTTCCCGAGCTCCCGCAAATCCTCCCACGCTTCTCAACACATGCCGGTAAGATGAGGCGCCGATCCTTCCTGTCGATGCGTCGCTTCCCCGAGGATCCAACTCCAAGAAGAGGCCGATGCGTCGCACCAAGCCGGGAAACAAAATGGAGAACAAAAAGCTCCACGAACCAAGAAGAAGAAGAAGAAGAAGAAGAAGAAGAAGAGGAAGAAGAGGAAGAAGCCTCCACTCGCAGCTCGAGCCGACAACCGGCTCAAGTTCCTTCCAAAATAAAGCAGCAGCCAAAGCTCACTGAGCCAGCCGAAGCAAAAAGCTTCCGAAGGCCTCAAGCCAAGCAAGCCAAGCAGGACCCGATGGCCTACTGAACAACTGCTCTCTCTGAAGCAAAAAAGCTTACTCCTTCCACGGGACTCAGCACACGAACTCTGCACATGGGACTCCCACGGGACTCAGCACACGAACTCTGCACACGGGACTCAGAACGGGACTCTTCACGAACTCTGCCACGGGACTTCCACGAACTCTGCCACGGGACTCCCACCACGAACAAAGAAAGGATCTCCTCTTTATCCTTCCCACCCCCTCCCCCGCACCTGGCGTGACTCATGCCCTCGTGATCCACCCCCCTCTCAACCACGGGTGGGAGGGAGTTGTTGACGTCACGGGATGGCAGGGTTCTTCTTGCTCTTTGCAGAAGAGAGGGAGGGACGTCTCCATTGTTTCGTTCCCTAACTATTAAATCGATCCGCTGCGCATCTAATCGATCTCTGAACATTTAAACAATGAAAGGTGAGCTATCAAGGGAACATGCACTTAACGACACAGCTGACGAAGGGAACCTGTATGTTGTGTGCAATTGAATTCCAAATTCGTAACAGTATGTTATGTCAGTGTAGATGTGTGTTGTGTGAGAGTTATATGGAGTGTAGATGTATGTTATGTGAGTGTAGATGTGTGTTGTGTGAGAGTTATATGGAGTGTAGATGTATGTTATGTGAGTGTAGATGTGTGTTGTGTGAGAGTTATATGGAGTGGAGATGTATGTTATGTGAGTGTAGATGTGTGTTGTGTGAGAGTTATATGGAGTGGAGATGTATGTTATGTGAGTGTAGATGTGTGTTGTGTGAGAGTTATATGGAGTGGAGATGTATGTTATGTGAGTGTACATGTGTGTTGTGTGAGAGTTATATGGAGTGGAGATGTATGTTATGTGAGTGTCGATGTGTGATATGTGAGTGGAGATGTATGTTATGTGAGTGAAGATGTATGTTACGTGAGTGGAGATGTATGTTATGTGAGTGGAGATGTATGTTATGTGAGGGAAGATGTAAGTTATGTGAGTGAAGATGTATGTTATGTGAGTGGAGATGTATGTTATGTGAGTGTAGATGTATGTTATGTGAGTGGAGATGTATGTTATGTGAGTAAAGATGTGTGTTATGTGAGTGTAGATGTATGTTATGTGAGTGTAGATGTATGTTATGCGAGTGTAGAGGTGTGTTATGTGAGTGTAGATGTGTGTTATGTGAGTGTAGATGTGTGTTATGTGAGTGTAGATGTGTGTTATGTGAGTGTAGATGTGTGTTATGCGAGTGTAGAGGTGTGTTATGTGAGTGTAGATGTGTGTTGTGTGAGTGTAGATGTGTGTTATGTGAGTGTAGAGGTGTGTTATGTGAGTGTAGATGTATGTTATGCGAGTGTAGAGGTGTGTTATGTGAGTGTAGATGTATGTTATGCGAGTGTAGATGTATGTTATGCGAGTGTAGATGTGTGTTATGTGAGTGTAGATGCATGTTATGTGAGTGTAGATGTATGTTATGTGAGTGTAGATGTATGTTATAAGTGAAGATGTATGTTATGTGAGTGGAGATGTATGTTATGTCAGTGCAGATGTATGTTACGTGAGTGGAGATGTATGTTACGTGAGTGGAGATGTATGTTATGTGAGGGAAGATGTAAGTAATGTGAGTGAAGATGTATGTTATGTGAGTGGAGATGTATGTTATGTGAGTGTAGATGTATGTTATGTGAGAGAAGATGTGTGTTATGTGAGTGGAGATGTGTGTTGTGTGAGTGGAGATGTGTGTTATGTGAGAGAAGATGTGTGTTATGTGAGTGGAGATGTGTGTTATGTGAGTGGAGATGTGTGTTGTGTGAAAGTTATATGGAGTGGAAATGTATGTTATGTGAGTGTAGATGTGTGTTTTCTAGTGTAGATGTATGTTATGTGAGTGTAGATTTATGTTATTTTGAGTGAAGATGTGTGTGATGTGAGTGGAGATGTATGTTATGTCAGTGTAGATGCGTGTTGTGTGAAAGTTATATGGAGTGGAAATGTATGTTATGTGAGTGAAGATGTGTGTTATGTGAGTGTAGATGTGTGTTATGTGAGTGTAGATGTGTGTTGTGTGAGAGAAGATGTGTGTTATGTGAGTGGAGATGTATGTTATGTGAGTGTAGATGTGTGTTGTGTGAGAGTTATATGGAGTGGAGATGTATGTTATGTGAGTGTCGATGTGTGATATGTGAGTGGAGATGTATGTTATGTGAGTGAAGATGTATGTTACGTGAGTGGAGATGCATGTTATGTGAGTGGAGATGTATGTTACGTGAGGGAAGATGTAAGTTATGTGAGTGAAGATGTATGTTATGTGAGTGGAGATGTATGTTATGTGAGTGTAGATGTATGTTATGTGAGTGGAGATGTATGTTATGTGAGTAAAGATGTGTGTTATGTGAGTGGAGATGTATGTTATGTGAGTGTAGATGTATGTTATGAGAGTGTAGAGGTGTGTTATGTGAGTGTAGATGTGCGTTATGTGAGTGTAGATGTTTGTTATGTGAGTGAAGATGTATGTTATGTGAGTGTAGATGTATGTTATAAGAGTGTAGATGTATGATATGCGAGTGAAGATGTATGTTATGTGAGTGGAGATGTATGTTATGTCAGTGCAGATGTATGTTACGTGAGTGGAGATGTATGTTACGTGAGTGGAGATGTATGTTATGTGAGGGAAGATGTAAGTTATGTGAGTGAAGATGTATGTTATGTGAGTGGAGATGTGTGTTATGTGAGTGTAGATGTATGTTATGTGAGAGAAGATGTGTGTTATGTCAGTGTAGATGCGTGTTGTGTGAAAGTTATATGGAGTGGAAATGTATGTTATGTGAGTGAAGATGTGTGTTTTCTAGTGTAGATGTGTGTTATGTGAGTGTAGATGTGTGTTATGTGAGTGTAGATGTGTGTTATGTGCGTGGAGATGTATGATATGTGAGTGTAGATGTGTGTTATGTGAGTGTAGATGTATGTTATGTGAGTGTAGATGTGTGTTGTGTGAGTGTAGATGTGTATTATGTGAGTGTAGATGTGTATTATGTGAGTGTGGATGTATGTTATGTGAGTGAAAATGTGTGTTATGTGAGTGTGGATGTATGTAATGTGAGTGTAGATGTGTGTTGTGTGAGAGTTATATGGAGTGGAAATGTATATTATGTGAGTGAAAATGTGTGTTATGTGAGTGTAGATGTGTGTTGTGTGAGAGTTATATGGAGTGGAAATGTATGTTATGCGAGTGTAGATGTGTGTTATGTGAGTGTGGATGTGTATTATGTGAGTGAAGATGTATGTTATGTGAGTGTAGATGTATGTTATGCGAGTGTAGATGTGTGTTATGTGAGTGTAGATGTGTATTATGTGAGCGTAGATGTATGTTATGTGAGTGTAGATGTGTGTTATGTGAGTGTAGATGTGTGTTATGTGAGTGTAGATGTGTGTTATGTGAGTGGAGATGTGTGTCATGTGAGTGTAGATGTGTGTTATGTGAGTGTAGATGTATGTTATGTGAGTGTAGATGTGTGTTGTGTGAGAGTTATATGGAGTGGAAATGTATGTTATGCGAGTGTAGATGTGTGTTATGTGAGTGTGGATGTGTATTATGCGAGTGAAGATGTATGTTGTGTGAGTCGAAATGTATGTTATGTGAGTGTAGATGTGTGTTATGTGAGTGTAGATGTGTATTATGTGAGTGAAGATGTATGTTATATGAGTGTCGATGTATTTTGTGTGAGTGTAGATGTGTGTCATGTGAGTGTCGATGTATTTTGTGTGAGTGTAGATGTGTGTTGTGTGAGAGTTATATGGAGTGGAAATGTATGTAATGCGAGTGTAGATGTGTGTTATGTGAGTGTGGATGTGTATTATGTGAGTGAAGATGTATGTTATATGAGTGTAGATGTGTGTTATGTGAGTGTGGATGTGTATTATGTGAGTGAAGATGTATGTTGTGTGAGTGTAGATGTATTTTGTGTGAGTGTAGATGTGTGTTATACGAGTGCAGATGTATTTTGTGTGAGTGTAGATGTGTGTTATGTGAGTGTCGATGTATTTTGTGTGAGTGTAGATGTGTGTTGTGTGAGAGTTATATGGAGTGGAAATGTATGTTATGCGAGTGTAGATGTGTGTTATGTGAGTGTGGATGTGTATTATGTGAGTGAAGATGTATGTTATATGAGTGTAGATGTGTGTTATGTGAGTGTGGATGTGTATTATGTGAGTGAAGATGTATGTTGTGTGAGTGGAAATTTATGTTATGTGAGTGTAGATGTATGTTATGCGAGTGTAGATGTGTGTTATGTGAGTGTAGATGTGTATTATGTGAGTGAAGATGTATGTTATATGAGTGTAGATGTATTTTGTGTGAGTGTAGATGTGTGTTATGTGAGTGTCGATGTATTTTGTGTGAGTGTAGATGTGTGTTGTGTGAGAGTTATATGTGTGCGCAAAATGTGAATCACGGCACTGAGAGCACCGTCACACCTTGGTGGTTGTTGCAACTTGGCAATCACCCTTCCCTTTCCAGAGAGGGACAACAAGGCCCCTTTTCCAGTCAGTTGGGATGATGCCTGTGTTCCAGGCATAGCACAGAACTGCATGAAACACGACACGAGTGCAGCATTTCCACCAGCCTTGAGAAGTTCAGCATGGATGCCACAGATCCCAGGAGCTTACCCCATTTCAACCGGTTCACCGCAGCCTGTGTTTCCACAAACAAAGGTGGACCACAGTTGATTGGAGGGTCAGCAATAGGGATTGCAACACCCCTGACATCCAACTCGACATCTGGTGGATCAGCCTGGTACAGCCGATCCAAGTAACCGGCCCAGCGGGCCTTCACTTCGGACTCCTCTATCAAGAGCCTACCACCCTCTGCTCTCACTGCAGTACACTGAGGGATGGGCTTGGATGAACGCAATGTGCAAATTCCCCTGTAAGCAGGACGAGAATCACTTGACCACAGGTGATGCTCTACCCCCTCACAGATTCCTCGCACATAGGCCTCCTTGTCCACCCTCAGTGCACGTACAGTTTTACGCCTCAGCTCCCTGAACTGCTCAGCTCTGTCATTCAGCCTGGCCCTGCGACTCTGGTCAATGGTATCCAGTGTCCCTTGAGAGACAAATTCTTCATCACCCTCTGGTGAGTTCCATGACATCTACCGGCAACATCAAGGACGGTAGTCTTGAAGGCACTCCACAACTTTTCAGGATCTCCCAAAGCACACAGACCCCCCAAATCTCCACTCAGCCTGTTAGCAAACTCCTCAGCTACCCTCTAATCCTTGAGCTTGCCAACATCTTGCCTCGTCTGGGATGGTACCATTCTCCTGAATTTTAGCTGCAAGTTAAGATTTGCTACAACAAGCTGGTGGTCAGTATTGAGGAACTGAACACTCCGGTCGACCCTGCAGTTCTAGATCATCCTCCAGTGACCATCAACGAGCACATGGTCAATCTCCTTTGCCACACTGCCAGAGTTGGAATACCAAGTCCAGCAATGAGCTTGTGGGCGCTGAAACATGGACCAGCCACCCAAGTCCAATGACTTCTTGCAAAGGTTCACAGATCCAGAACCATGAGGACTAACACATGTCTCATAATCATCCCTATCAGTTCCAGATCGATGCATTGAAATCCTTCAAGACTAGAAGTGTATCTCGCTTGGGGCACTGATCACTGATCAACCACAGACTCGAGCGGGGCATAGAATGCGCCCTTCACGGTGAGATCACTCACCTCAGTCGGAGCACAAGCAGAGACCAGGGAAATGACACCCAAGGAGTGATGAATCCTTAAGTTTCATAATATGCTTGTTGACCGGTGTAACCTCAATTATCACTGAATCAGCTTATTGGACACAGCTGCAGCAACTCCTTGGGCATGGTGTCCATCAGAGCGACCAGACCAATAGAAGGACGAACCACCTTTTTTTTTTCTTTTTTTATGTTGAAGGCCACAGGCACGGAATGAATCGTCCTCATGGAGGTCAGGCCTTCAATAAAAGAACAGCATGAATAGAAAAGTAAGAAAAGAGAGATGCGTCTAAGAGTTTTTGAGAAGGAAAAAAAATCTGCTTTTTGAAAAGAGGAAGATCATAAGCGTTTGGGAAGATGTGAGACGATAAAGAGTTCCAGAGTTTGGCAGTGGAGGGGAAGAAACAAACATCATCCCGGCCCACCCTTGAATTGCCAATAGCCACACAATAATCATGTGATGTAGTGGCTTGTCGAGTGTTCCTTGGTCTCACTAATGGTGGAGTTACACAAACAGCAAGTTCTTGTGAGCAGAAACTGAAGTAATATCTGTAGAAAAGAGAAAGAGAGCCTACTATGCGGCGTAATTTGAGCGGGTCGAGTCTTGAGGTCACGTTGGTCGAGTTGACAAGTCGAAAAACTTTGGATTCCATTTTGTCCAGTGAGTATGTGGAGCTGGAACCTCCCCAGATGTGAGAGCAGTACTCCATACAAGGACGAATCAATCCTTTGTATAGTTGGAGCAACTGTTCAGAGGAGAAGAATCTTCGACATCTGAACAGGACTCATAATTTCTTCGAGGCAGACTTAGCTATTTGCTTAATGTGTGGATTCCAAGATAAACTTGATGTTCGAGTGATACCTGGAAGGTTTATTGTATCACATGGTGTAATTGAAGAGCTTTCAAAAAGATTGGAGAGTTGAGAGGGGTTTTCGATCGAGAGATGGGAAGAAATTGAGTTTTTGAAGCATTAAATTTAACTTGATTACATTTGCCCCACTGGGAGATCTTGTCCAAATCCAAATTTAAGGAGGTGGCTGTGATGTAACGAGATGTCGATCGAGGGAGGGAAGACATCATTATCACACCATTTGAAAGCCTTTTTCCCTGAGCAGGGGTCAGCTTTTTGCAGGCTCCAATCATGGTACCCTTTCTTGTGGCAATGTTTTTACGGCCAGATGCCCTTCCTGACACCAACCCTTTAGTCGCCTTTGACCCGGCAGGGATAATTACCAGTATACTGGTGCTCATTTCGCCGACCTTCGGAAGGATGACAGGCTGAGTCAATCCCCTTGATGCGAACTCAGCGGCCAGCGGGCTTGAACTCAGGACCCCCGAGGATCCTAAGCCACTGCCTTAACCACTAAGCCACATCAGGCTCATAGATGGGAAAGACATGGAGGAATGTAATGTTGAGTCATCAGCATATGAGTGCATTTGGTTATTTGTGGAAGAAAGAAGGTCATTGGTAAAAAGAAGGAAGTGTCAGGGACAGAACGGACCCTTGAGGTACACCGCTGTTGAGAGGGAAGGGGGGAGATGTTGAACCATCACCGATTACGGAGAAAGAGTGGTCGGAGAGAAAGATCGATATGAGAGAGCAGAGTGAAGGAGGAAAGTTGAAAGAGGGAAGCTTGGCTATCAGACCCTGATGCCGAACTCTGTCAAAGGCTTTTGAGATATCAAGGCCGACAACAAAAGATTCCCCAAAGTCTCTCAAAGAAGAGGCCCAGACCTTCGTAATGTAAGAAAGGATATCACCTGTAGATCTTGCCTTGCGAAAGCCATGTTGTTGGTCAGATAGAAGACTGAGAGATTCAAGATGCTTGAGAAAATGGGGGTTGAGAAGACATTCAAAGACTTTGGAAACAGTACAAGTCAGAGCAATGGGGGCCGTAGTTAGAAGGGTTTGAATGATCACCTTTCTTTAGAATAAGCTGTACGAAGGCAAGTTTCCAAGTCAGAGGAAAAGTTTGGATTTTTAAACAAAAACGAAACAAACGAGCAGCACGGGTGCAAGTTCTGAAGCACATTCCTTCAAGTCACAGGGAGAAATGCCATCTTGCCTGGAGGCCTTGCTTATGGAGACAGAGGGAGAGACAGAGTGACAGAGAGACAGAGAGACAGACAGACAGACTGTCTGTCTGCCTGTCTGTCAGAGAGAGAGAGAGAGAGAGACAGAGAGAGAGAGAGAGAGAGAGAGAGAGAGAGAGAGAGAGAGAGAGAGAGAGAGAGAGAGAGAGAGAGGTATTTTTTTGACAACATGAAAAGACATTATAGGGAGGGCCATAGGATTGGTGAGGGGAGGATCAGAGGGAGATGGAATGTAAGAGTCATCCAGTGTGGAGTTAGAGGAGTAAAGAGAACCAAAAGGAGTTGCTTTATCTTTCACTGCCGGATGATACTGTCACGATGATATACGATGATACTGTCACTGTCGGAGAGACAGTGACAGTATGATCGGAACGGGAAGGTGAAGGAAAGGTAGAGCGACAAAAGTTGTTGGAGATACTTTTAGCTAAGGACCAGAAAGATCGATTAGTGGAAGAAGATGAGAGGTTGTCACATTTCTTTTAAATAAAGGAATTCTTCACTTCATGAATAACATGTTTACAATGATTTCTGGCAGATATGAAAGCTGAATGCAAGTCGGAGGAAGAAGAGTTTTTCCATGTCCGATATGTGGCATCCCTTGCACGAATGGCCACAGAGCAAGAATTATTGAACCAAGAATTGGTAAGAGAGATAGACTTGAAAGATAAGGGTATGTCAGCCTTCATTTGGGCAGCAATATCCTCAACTATACGTTCAGCAGAGATGGAGGCATCGCCCGAGGAGAGGCAGTAGTCATTAAATGATCTCGCGCAATCCGGTCTCCGAACCTCAGAGAGAGCTGCAATCCCGATGTCCAAATGCTTGAGCTCATATGATAACAGAGAGAGGTGATCATCCCCTCTTAGGGAAAGGACATTCCAGGCACCCACCCAAAGGGATCGCCTCAGGTTAACCCAAGGAGACCACCGTCTGGTAGACGACACCTCCAGCAATCTGACCCGGGAATGTTACCCCGTGGTTTCCCTCCTTTCATCAAAGATTGGGGGTCCCAAAGGCTTTGCCCCAATTCCATCATCCGGTGAGCTGCCCTTCGAAGGGAAGCTGCATAGGGGTACTCCCACGGAGTGGGTTTTCAGATTTAAAAAAATGCTTTTAGAATGTTTTGCGGGATGTAGGGTGTTACAGTGGCCGGAGTGCAAATCCTGCCACCATCCTCCAATAAAAAGTAACCCAACTGCAGGAGGACGTCCGCAGTCACAGTTGGGCACATTATAGACTTGGGGTGACATGTTAAGTCTGGAGGTACATGCACACTCCACTGAGATGATGTTTGAATCTCAGGTAAGCTATAAACTGGAATCTGTGTTTTGGAGGCAGATTCTTCAACAGGCAGAAGAACTCCCCACGAGATTGAGCCTTCTCCGGTGAGATTACCCTGACCCCAGATGAACAGGAAGAGCTAAATGAGATCATCAATGAGTTTCTGAAGTTTTCACCAAAGATCTTGTCCAAACGGATGTTGCCCAACAGTTAATTGAGGTGGGAGATGCTGTCCCTGTTCGTTCACATCCATCCCGCATGGGACCAGAATACAAACAAACACTGCACGACAAACTAAATCAGCTCTTATAAAGCAGAAAGATTGGGCCTTCAACATCACCATGGGCATTGCCTGTTGTGGTAAGAAAAACCAAAGGGGAGGTATCGGATGTGTGTTGACTAGAAAACTGAATGCTGTCACAAAAGTAGATGCCTTTCCCGTGCCGACTGTGGATGCTATACTAGGATCCCTACATGGAGATAATATAGTCTCCTCTATTGACCGATGTCGTGGTTTTTGGCAGATGGGTGTTGCTCCTGAAGATGTTAAGAAGATGGCCTTCATCTGTGAGGAATATCCTTGCATATGAAGTTGTGAATGGTCCAGCAAGTTTCCAAAAGTTGATAAATCAGGTGCTTGGAGATCTGGTTGGCCCATAGACTCCCATAGAGAAGGACTGGAACCTCACGATCTCGGGATTTGTAACTCGAGTCTGAAGGATTAACTTGAGTCCGGGGCTAAAATGACTTCTGGAAGGGCTCGAGACACGATCTCGGGATCCATATAGGGGTTTTTGAGGATGGCAAGTTCAATAGTGTCATTTTCAACACCACCTGAGGTCATCTCCAAGGTCAAAAGGTCATATTTCAAGGTCAAATTACTGAATTTTGGTATTTTTTGCCCGTTTTTGTGTCAAACTCATTGAGGAAAGCTTTTGTTAAGTCTATGACAAAACATGACATTGTGCACCTACTGCACCTACTTGCTGATTTCTATCATCGTTAACTAATGTACGTTTTGTTTGTTTCTCTTTCAGAAACTGTCCAGCTGGTGATGTCACAGGATCTTTGTGTTGTTTCCTGCTTTGGTGACAATATGCCACGTCGTTGCAGCTGCTTTGGTTGTAGAGGAAACTATGATGGGACGCCTTATGTAAAGGTCATATCCTTCCCAAAAGATCCTGAGGAGAGGGAGAGATGGATGTTGGCAATGCCAAATGAGTAAGAAATATTGAGGTGCTTAAAGGAGATATATATTTGTGAGATACATTTCAATTGTGATTGGGTGTCAGTTAGGGGTGGCAAACGACCCAAAGAACCCCCATCAATATTTCCTGGAGTGCACCTCCAGGAAATCAGCTTTGAAGCTTTGAATCAGCGAATCAGCTTTGAAGCAGGGACCTCAGCCCCACGCCCAACATCATCTTCTACGTCAGAATCAAGAGCTTAGAAGATGCAGGCAGCTGATGAGGCTGCAGACAATATCCAAGATTTCGACCACTTCTGTGCTAAAATCAGCTCCTATTTTCCTGGCTTTAACATCATAAAAGACCAGGAAAACCTTTACCTATCAAGAACTGATGCTACTGGACAAACTGTCAAACAGTTCTTTCATTTCCAACAAGTTCACTCACCTTTTGGATTTCTATTCTTGAATAGAGTTGAGAAAGATGGCATTGAGGTGCCCAAACGACTTTTTCCTTTGCAGAAGAACAGCCTGCTCTCAAAATGGTCCCAGATTAGATCCATAACTGACCAGGTAAACATCTATGAATGCACAAGCAAGGAAATTCTTCAGCTTGTAATAAGCCAGCTCTGTTGGATAACTGAGGCACACGAGCTTCCTCATTTCACCTTCCTTCTGTCGCAGCTGCATCTTATGTTCGAACCTCTTGATCATCGCCGATTTGATACTGATACTATGATTTTCGCAATGCAGCTTCACAACATATCACCCAGTGCATAAAAAATGATTCATCGATCCGGCTTAATCATTCCACCATCAACAAAAAAGGTAAAACAGATGCTTGCTAGTAGTCAGCAGGACTCCAACCTCAAAACCTTGTTCGACCAGCTTAAACCACAGCAGCATTTGGTCAATTTAATGTTTGACGAGGTAAAGCTGGTCGAAACATTGCGATTTTCTGGAGGGCATGTTGTAGGATATGCTCAAAATGCAGCAGCGGGTGGTGAACACGAAATGCTTGCTTCACATGCTATGGTTGTTGAAGTTGCCTGCCATTTCGGTGGTCCACGCTATATTCTACGCATTTTGCCCTGCAAAAAACTAACTGCCGATCAGCTGAAGGAACTCCTTATCGAAGCTGCATCAGCTGTAGTTGGTGCTGGCGGTACTGTGATTTCGTTGATATGTGACAATTGCAATACCAACCGCAGTGTTTATTCAAAACTTGGAGGACCAGGAAGTTGCCAAGTGCTGTCAATTCAATTGCAATCTATGTTCTTAGTGTACGACTACGTGCACATCTTCAAAAATGTTCACAACAACTGGATTACTGTTGATGGCAAGACACTCTCATTTGTCCTAGATGGTAATGAGTACAAAGCTTACTGGAGTGATATTCAGAAGGTTTATGAGATCGACCAGGCTACTCCTATTCGCTTAACCAAGCTAACGCACACCGCTGTTTTCCCCAAGCCCCTTCAACACCAGAGCGTACCATTGGTATGCCAAGTGTTCAATGACAAGACTGTCGCTGCTTTAAAGACCTTCAAGGATTCACTGGGCATCAGCGAAGGCACAATCATCCTCACCCAGATAATGAGTGAGTGGTTCAAGATGATGAACGTGAAAGACCGTTTCTCAGCTATCCATCCGCGTGATAAATCCAGACAGCCTTGGACAGCAGACTGTACAAGTTTCACTAGGCTGGAGCAGGCCTGCCAAATTATATCTACCTGCGCATGGCAAGGAGGTGGTGGTCGTAAGCTGAAGCTAACTCAGCAAACTGCTGAAGCCTTCACTGTATCCACACGTAATAATGTGGATGCTGCCAAATTGTTTCTGGCAGAGAAAGACTTTGACTACGTTCCTCCTGCTATATTTGCAGATGAAGCCTTGGAAAAGTTTTTCGGCCAAGCCAGGCAAAGAAGCGGTGGAAACTTCTACATTGACGTAGTTGACATGATATGCTGCAGCTAAAATTGTAAATTTGCAAACGCTCATTAAGCATGACATTATGCCCGAATCTAGTTCTCGTGTGATTGATTGCGACAAGAACTGTACAACTTCCATAAATCCAGATGAGCGAAGTGAACTTATTGACGAGATTACTCCTCAAGACACTCAAGGATCTCTTGGGGTCTGACGATGCCCTTAGGAATAAAGTAGTTTATTTGGCCGGCCACCTTGTTCATAAATATGGCGATAGCACTAGTATGGAAGAGATCATTGATGATGAAGATGGTAACGAGGTGTCATCTGAGTTTCTAGATAATTTGAATAGAGGTGGATTGAGTGTGTTGACTATGTCAACCGTCTTTTTTGTGCTATAATTTGTATGACAAGACTAAAATGCGTTGCCGATTTCATTTTGCTGAGCTGTTATCCTCTGTAGATGCACCTTTAGCTCGTCGTAATGCTGCATGTACTACTTTAGCTAACATTCTATTGAAAGCTCATGTCCTCAATGTAAGTGACAAAGAAAAGCTTTGGGATGCCTCAGGAGGAAAGAAAAGCTCTCCAACTCGTGAAAGACATAGACATAGTTGTAATCGGCATAGTGTTGTGACATGCATATAATGTTTATGTAATACGATATATGACAATAAATAGCAAAGTTTGACAGCTCTGCACACTTGCATCTTATTACAATCAGCCATCTCTCACCGTGTACGAGGTAGACACAAAAACGGGCAAAAATTACCAAAATTCAGTAATTTGACCTTGAAAAATGACATTTTGACCTTGAAGATCACCTCAGGTGGTGTTGAAAATGACACTATTGAACTCACCGTCCTCAAAAACCCCTCTCAGGATCCCGAGATCGTGTTTCTAGCCCTTCTGGAAGTCATTTTAGCCCCGGACTCAAGTTCATCCTTCAGACTCAAGTTACAAACCCCGAGCATGGGAGGTTCCAGTCCTTCTCTATAGGAGTCTATGGGTTGACCACACTTGTTATGTCCACCTCAATGACATAGTCAGAGTGTATCACTCTTCCAGTGTACAACAGTATTTCGCTGACTTCAATGACATTCTGCACAACCTTCGCGTTGCTGGCTTGACTCAGTTTGGTTGTCAAAAAACTGAGATACCCAGAACACATTGTGACATCAGAGACTGAAACCAGATCCAGAGACAGTTTCAGTCATCTACAGATATCTGACAACCACAAAAATGAAGGAACTGGTATGTTCTCTGGGCATGATATGATGATACCAGAAGTTTGTACCCCAATTTGCTGATCATGCAGAGCCCATGTACAGACTCAAGAAGAAGGGTATCGTATGGAATTGGACTGAAGATTGTCAGTCAATGTTCGTGATGTTGAAAGGCATTGATGACTCAGTCAATACTTGGTTATCCTCTTGAACATGACACATTCAATGGACGTGCAAATGCCAGCAACGTAGGACTTGGTGCAATATTGATGCAAAAGCAGGGATCCAGTATCAGGACTATTTCTTTTGCAAGTTGAGTTCTCACCATGGCATAAAGGAATTGAAGCACGACTGAGAAAGAATGCTCAGCAGCTGTTGGAGCTCGAGAGACATGAAGGCCATACCTGGAGGGTAAACAGTGCTGAGTGGTGACAGGTCAAGTTCTATGCTGGCTGTTCTGGAAGTCAAAGCAGTATGGCAGACTGGCCCATTGGATCTTATGGTGACAGGACTTTACTTTTGTTGTATTGTACAATACTCCAAGAATGAGGAATTCAATATTCTCCAACGGTATTATTCAAATGAACAACGGAACGTAACAAGCTTTGCACTGCACACCTGATCTCTCACACCGACCTCCTTCTCTCCTCATCGCCCCCTCTAGCATCCAGTCGATGCACAACACCACGTATCCCCCTTTCTTTAACCACATGCATACCGTATCTCAGTGGAGCCTGGTGTGACTCAGTGGTTAAGGTGGGGGCTTGGGATCCTTGGGATCCTTGGGGTCCTGAGTTTGAGCCCCGCTGGCCACTGAGTTAGCATCAGGGGGGTTGTCATCCTTCTGAATGTCAGCTAAATGAGCACCAGTACACTGGTAATTATCCCTGCAGGGTCGAAGGCAATGAAAGGGATGGCATCAAAAAACCATCCGGCCGTAAAAAACATTGCCAAAAGAAAGGGTACCATGATTGCAGCCCACAAAAAGCTGACCCATGCTCAGGGATAAAGGCTTTCAAATGGTGCGATGATACCATATCTCAGTGGACAACAATAATATCAACTAGCCAAAGCCCCGTCACAGACGGATTCCATTCATTCAACCGCCCTCACCAGCTCACCCACACTCGAGGGACATGGACTGGACAGGGCGTGCTTGCCCCCGCCAACACATCCCCCGCCCCTGCCCCATTCCCCCCCCCCCACCTTCAATTTGCTTACCCCCGCCCAAAAATTTAATTACCCCGGCCCGCCTCTTCACTCCCCGACCCCCGTCTCTTGATTCCCCGCCCCACTTGCCCCCGGGCCCCCGCCCCCTGTCCACCCCCTCACACTCAACCCCGCCTAATTCACTCCAGTCCCCGCCCCATTTCCCCCATTTCCCGCTTTCAAGTGCTTACCCCCGCCCAAAAATTTGCTTACCTTGCCCCCCGCCTCTTCACTCCCTGCCCCCTCCTCTTCATCCCCCGCCCCCGCCTCTTCACTTGTCGCCCCCATCTCAACGAAAAGTGTTTATTCTGCTTCAGAGTTGAAAGTTGACTATCGCCACTATGTACGATGCACTCTTACAGGTACGAAGTTTCTTTCAGTCCAGGTCACAGTACCGAGAAAAACGTGACGCGAATGCCAGGAGGAGCACAAAATTGGCCCTTCAGTATTAAGATATAGATTAACTAGCAGTTGAAATGTTGTAATTGCCACAGCATGGATTAACCATAAAACAAGTAGTAATAAACATGACACCAATTTAAATTAGCTTCCTGTTCTTATTCTCAAAGCACATGGTCAGAAGAGCTTCAGTGAACCATGGGCGAGAGGAAAGGGAGGACAATTGAATACGAGAAGGGATAAATCTGTGCAGGAGAGAGAGAGCAAGTTTCTTTGAAAGAATTTCCAGGATGAGTTGATATTGGAGAAAGTAGCGATGGGAGACCAGTCTTGAAGTTTGATGGTTGCTTGGAGACCCTGCCAGTCAGCCTGAGTGACATGCCAAACTCGATGACGCTGAGGTGGTTCTCTGAGTGTAATCCCAGTTCCTTCCATAAAGCTCGGATCAAGTGTGTATCTACCTTCAGGAGAGCCAGAAAACAACATCTTTCTAATCTCAACTCTGAACGTTCAAACTTCTCTCCATCCTCCAAATCCTGGTGGCATCTAATCAAATCTGTTTCTGGTGTATGCTCCCCCTCTATCCCCTCCCTCACCTCAAATGGCCGCACCGCTGATACCGCACGTGAAAAGGTTGAATGCCTAAACTCGGTGTTTGCATCAAAATCGTGTGTCCGAAACCCATTGGTTTCTGTACCTACCTTACCCAGTCACACAAAACTGTCCATGGACTCTGTGTCCTTTTCTTCTGACAAAGTGGGGAGTTTGCTGTCAAACCTTGACGAAGATTCTGCAACCAGTCCAGAGTTGCATCAGCCCACATGTCCTAAAAACCTGCTCTTCTGCTCTTGCTCACCCTCTCTCTGTTCTATTCAACCTCTCATTTGCTCAAGGTCATCTGCCATCTGCTTGGAAATCAGCAAACATTACAGCCCTGCATAAAAAAGGTGCAAAAACAGATCCCTGCAACGACAGACCAATCAGCCTTCTCCCAATCATCAGCAAGGTCATGGAATCCATCATCATTTCAGACATTAAACCCTTCCTCTTCTCCAATGGCTTGATTTCCGATCATCAATTTGGTTTCAGACCAGGTCACTCTGCCCTGGATATGCTGCTTCTGCTCTCCCAACAATGGATGGAGGTCCTCAATGCCAGACATGAAATCAGAGCCATGTCCCGAGACATATCACGTGCTTTTGACACGGTGTGGCACCCTGCCCTGCAAACCAAACTCTTTTACTGTGCTATCCAAGGCCATCTCCACTCATGGCTCACAGACTTCTCCTGTCACAGTCAACGTGTAGCACTAAATGGAGTTCTTTCATCCCCTCTTCCTGTCCAGGCTGGAGTTCCTTAAGGCAGTGTTCTGGGCCCTGTTCTTTTTCTTGTTTTCATCAATGATCTCTCCGACTCTCTGGAAAATCCTCTTTTTCTCCTTGCTGATGAATCCACCCTGTTCGTACCATCTACAATCCCTCAGACCGGCAAGCCGCAGCTTCTTCACTCTGCAGATATGGATAAAATCACAAAGTGGTCCAACACGTGGAACATGTCCTTCAATCCGAACAAATCTCACAATCTCAATATGTCTCTCCAAAAGGACCATTTAGAAAACCTCCGCCACCCCTTACACTTTCTCAATAATCCTCTGGAAAAAGTCCTTTCTTTCAAGCTTCTGGTTCTCACGATCTGCCATGATCTTTCCTTGGAAAGTCACATTTCCCACCTGGCCTCCAAAGCCAGTTGCCGACTGGGAATCCTCCGTCGTGCAAAGTCCTTCCTCGCCCAACCTGAGCTCCTGACCACAGACAAAGCTTTCATCTTCAGCTTGATGGAGTACTGCTCTCCCCTCTGGGCTGGAGCTCCTGCCTCTAACCTTTCTCGGCTTTACGCTGTGGAAACCAAGGCATTTCGGATCATTGGTATCTCCCACGATGAGCCTGAGTCTTTGGGCCTCTCACTCTCTCACCACAGGCAGGTCGGTGGTCTTTCTGTCTTCTACCGTCTCCTCTCCGGTCTTGCCCCACAGTTACTCTCTCCGCTATTTGTCCCCACCATATTTCCACAGGGAGCTCAAGGTCCGCCAACAACCCCCTTGTGGTAAAACTACCAAGATCACGAATCACTGCTAACCTTCACTCTTTCATTCCTCTTTTCTCCTGCCTTTGGAATACACTACCATTCTCAATGTTTAAATGTTATTATCATGAAAATGTTTAAACTCTTGTATAGACAGTGAGGAGGTTCAACGTTTAAATGTTATGATCATGAACATGTTTAAACTCATGTATAGAGGTTGAGGAGGTTTAACGTTTAAATGTGATGATCATGAACATGTTTAAACTCGTGTATAAACAGTGAGGAGGATTAACGTTTAAATGTTATCATCATGAACATGTTTAAACTCATGTATAGACAGTGAGGAGGTTTAACGTTTAAATGTTATTATAATGAACATGTTTAAACTTGTGTATTGACAGTGAGGAGGTGTAACGTTTAAATGTTATTATCATGAACATGTTTAAACTCGTGTATAGACAGTGAGGAGGTTTAACGTTTTCATCTTATTACCATGAACATGTTTAAACTGGTGTATAGACAGTGAGGAGGTTTAACGTTTAAAGTTTATTATTATGAACATGTTTAAACTCGTGTATAGACAGTGAGGAGGTTTAACGTTAAAATGTTATCATGAACATGTTTAAACTCGTGTATAAACAGTGAGGAGGTTTAATGTTTGAATGTTATTATCATGATCATGTTTAAACTCGTGCATGGAGGGTGAGGAGGTTTAACGTTTAAATGTTATTATCATGAACATGTTTAAACTCGTGTACAGACAGTGAGGAGGTTTAACGTTTAAATGTTATTATCGTGAACATGTTTATACTCGTGTAGAGAGAGTGAGGAGGTTTAACGTTTAAATGTTGTTCTCATGAACATGTTTAAACTCGTGTATAGACAGTGAGGAGGTTTAACGTTTAAATGTCATTATCATGAACATGTTTAAACTCGTGTACAGACAGTGAGGAGGTTTAACGTTTAAATCTTATTATCATGAACATGTTTAAACTCGTGTACAGACAGTGAGGAGGTTTAACGTTCAAATGTTATTATCATGAAAAAGTTTAAACTCGTGTATAGATATTGAGGAGGTTTAACGTTTAAATGTTATTATCATGAACATGTTTATACTCGTGTAGAGAGAGTGAGGAGGTTTAACGTTTAAATGTCATTATCGTGAACATGTTTATACTCGTGTAAAGAGAGTGAGGAGGTTTAACGTTTAAATGTCATTATCATGAACATGTTTAAACTCGTGTACAGACAGTGAGGAGGTTTAACGTTTAAATGTCATTATCATGAACATGTTTAAACTCGTGTACAGACAGTGAGGAGGTTTAACGTTCAAATGTTATTATCATGAAAAAGTTTAAACTCGTGTATAGACATTGAGGAGGTTTAACGTTTAAATGTTATTATCATGAAAAAGTTTAAACTCGTGTATAGACATTGAGGAGGTTTAACGTTTAAATGTTATTATCATGAAAAAGTTTAAACTCGTGTATAGACATTGAGGAGGTTTAACGTTTAAATGTTATTATCATGAACATGTTTAAACTTGTGTATAGAGGTTGAGGAGGTTTAACGTTTAAATGTGATGATCATGAACATGTTTAAACTCGTGTATAAACAGTGAGGAGGATTAACGTTTAAATGTTATTATCATGAAAAAGTTTAAACTCGTGTATAGATATTGAGGAGGTTTAACGTTTAAATGTTATTATCATGAACATGTTTAAACTTGTGTATAGAGGTTGAGGAGGTTTAACGTTTAAATGTGATGATCATGAACATGTTTAAACTCGTGTATAAACAGTGAGGAGGATTAACGTTTAAATGTTATTATCATGAAAAAGTTTAAACTCATGTATAGACAGTGAGGAGGTTTAACGTTTAAATATTATTATCATGAATATGTTTAAACTCGTGTATAGACAGTGAGGAGGTTTAACGTTTAAATGTTATTACCATGAACATGTTTAAACCCGTGTATAGACAGTGAGGAGGTTTAACGTTTAAATGTTATTCTCATGAACATGTTTAAACTCGTGAATAAACAGTGAGGAGGTTTAACGTTTAAATGTTATTATCATGATCATGTTTAAACTCGTGCATGGAGGGTGAGGAGGTTTAACGTTTAAATGTTATTATCATGAACATGTTTAAACTCGTGTATAGACAGTGAGGAGGTTTAACGTTTAAATGTTATTATCATGAACATGTTTAAACTCGTGTATAGACAGTGAGGAGGTTTAACGTTTAAATTTTATTATCATGAACATGTTTAAACTCGTGTATAGACAGTGAGGAGGTTCAACGTTTAAAGGTTATTATCATGAACATGTTTAAACTCGTGTATAGACAGTGAGGAGGTTTAACGTTTTAATGTTATTATCATGAACATGTTTAAACACGTCCACAGACAGTGAGGAGGTTTAACGTTTAAATGTTATCATGAACATGTTTAAACTCGTGTATACGCAGTGAGGAGGTTTAATGTTTTAATGTTATCATCATGAACATGTTTAAACTCGTGTATAGAGGTTGAGGAGGTTTAACGTTTAAATGTTATCATCATGAACATGTTTAAACACGTGTAGTTCATGATTTTGTTCTTTTCAGAGAATCTCAGGTAAATATAACAAATAAATAAATAAATAAATGAATAATTAAGGACAAATTTGTACAAGTTCCACAACAACATCCACAAGATCCTGAACCTCCTCAAGGAGAGCACGATATTAAAGGTTAAAAAAGATTTGATTTGTTTTCCTAATTCGGGAAGTCGAGGACAAAGATGATCTCACCTGTGTTGTCACAGGTAACTTCGGGTTCATCCACGTTGATGATCTGACAGAGAGCATTGAGTGCTGAGAGTTTGCAGGGATTGTCGGGAATGTTTGCGTAACAAACGGAAGTTCGAACAAGATCTTCCTGTCTCAAGATCCCCTTAAGATCCTGACACCTGCTGAAGTTTGCCATCATCGTTATTGTGAATCTTCTGATGTTCCTCGTGTCCTGAAACCATTCACACAGTACAGGTTAATCAGAGAGGAACAAAAACACCTTTCACTCTGTTATGGATGATGTTCTTCATGGGATTGAACTTCAGGACATTCAAACACACTCAGGACTAACACGGGAATCAAAATATAATACTCGTACAATGATTGTATCTGTGACGTCACCACATCGACTCACACTTGTTTAACTCTCACTCGTAACCACATAACCCTGATTGTGATCCCTTCTGTCTGAAATAATAACTGTAACGAGATGGTGTTTATGGAGTACGAACCCCTCACAGTCTTGAGAAGGACTTGGTGGTGCGAGCCAACTCTTCTGGTGGAAAATTTGTAATCGCATCTTTTGACACGTCTGAGATAAATGTGAACAAATTATGATTTGAAAATTTTCAATGTATATTTAAGATGTGCAACACCAAATGGTCATGTAACATGTGGTGAAGTTTCATTTTCCTCTGTTCAACAGTTTTCGATGTACATTTAATATGTGCTCCATCATATGGTCATGGAACATGTGGTAAAGTTTCAATTTCCTCCGGTACAGGGTTTTCGATGTGTGACCTTAATGAAATGCAGACGACCGATTGTTTAACCCCATGTTTCATTTTGCACGTGCAGGCTCATAAAAACATCGGACCACCTATCCTGATACTCACCTGGATCAGGGGAAAGTCACTCAAACCCCCCACAGACCTCCTTCGACCCTGAATTTTTTGATGCCATGAACAAACTTAGGTACATCACTGGTAATGAAGATTGTGGTCAAGTTTATTGAATTGTGTGTGTTGTTTGCAGAAGAGAGCAAATACATATTGTTGCGAATTCACGCCCGCCGGCGTGCGAGCGGCCACGTAACTCGAATCGCGGCACGTCGCCCACTGGACGGACAATTCTGTCGTGACCCTCTCAGACTAACGCCGGGAACTAGTCACGGGTGGGCCTTTCGGCCTCACCACGATCGTGCCAATCGGCCCCCCGCGTGGGATAGGGTTGTTCGCCAAATTCGACCTACCTAAGTACCCACACGGAGGGTAGACAGGGCGATCGCACCTCGCCGCAGGTCGACTCCGGACACGGGCCACTTAAGCGACCCGTTCCGTACTATCGGGATAACCGAGCGGTGTTATCGTCGACCTCGACGGTACCGATTAATTATCGGGCGTATTAAGCCCACTACCAACCCTTTACGTGAAGCAAGATGGAGATTCAATTAAAGAAAAGACGAAGCGAAATGGGAAAACAGTTCAACATGAGGCACATTTATTCCGCGGCACACGGAGAGCACACATATACAATTACAACAATTATGCACCAAAAGCAGATGTTACAAAAGAAACACAACAATGCAGATCTACTACCGACTACGCGAGCACACGGCAACACTTACACAGTTTTACTTTACAGACGGCGCCGACAACACATTTACTCAAAAGCAAAAGAAAAGGGCCACCCTCAAAGACAAGGGGGCAGACGGGGCCTGTGGGCCGCGAGACCGGGTGGATCCTACCCGTGTCTTGTGATGAGCCGCAAATGTGGCGGCAGTGCCCCGACTCCGCGCTCCTTCGCGGGTTCCGTTGGCACTGCTTGGAGTGGGGTGGGAACGGGGCCCCCTTTTTGCACTATCTCAGTGCGGGGGGAAAAAAAGGGGGGAATTGTTGATGCTCTGGGGAAAGACGATAGCTGGATTGCTTGGGTCCCGCGACGAGCGACTCCACTGCGACCTCGTCGCCGACCGCCGTCTTCTTGCCTTGGACCCGAGCCAGCCAGTTCCCTCCGCAATTCTCCTCAGTCGACTGCAGCAAATCACCTCGACCGCGCTCCAGGCTTCAGGCTTCCCCTCTCTGCAGCTCGCCGACAGACTCCGAACCCCGACAGACTGCCACTCTCCAGACCCGACTTGACTCAGGGCTCCACAGACCGCTCCTCTCCAGACCCGACTTGACTGCCTCGACCTTCCTGACTCCAACTCACTGCCTCCAACCTTCTCTCCAACTCAAAAACTAATTAAATTCGCCCCTCGCTCGGCACTTTATCGACGGCAGGAGAACCCATATGCAAATTTCTGGATCAGAACGAGCTCGGGGGTGGAGCCACGCTCGCCCATTGGACGGAGAAAAAGGGGCGTGAGTCTCCCCTGATCCTCGAATTTGCATATATCGATTCTACTTCGACGCGCCTGGAGGCGGGGCCAAACCGCCCCGCGCTTGCTGATTGGACGGATCAGAAGTGGGCGTGTATCATTCCTGATCCGAATTCTCCTCGGAAAGGCCGCACTTTGCACCCGCGGTTCGGCGCGCGTCCCGCACGAGGCCAGGACAGCCTGACGCTCGGTGCCCACAAGCGGTGCGGGAATGGCCGCAGAAGGAGAGGCGAAGGTGGTGGAGGGTTTAAAGTGGTGTTCCATTGCCATGGCGACGTTTGGAATGGCGGCGATGCGATGTTTGCGGGAGCGAGTTGTGAAGGTAAGGGTCGTGGCTGTTGGCGTTGTTGTTGTTGTGAAGCGGCGTTGCGGTTGGTGGTTTTTGTGTGATGGCGGTTGAGACGTGGTTGGTTCAAAATAAAGATAGAACTGAAAAACGGCTATCTCAAAGGGTCGCAGCCCGAATGAATCACATTTATTCCCTCGAAACAACGCGTTTGGGGCTAACTACACATGTACTTACAGAGACATCTCACCTACGGGACCTGAATGGTGGTTTGCGAATTTCCTCAACCGCAACACTACCCCCTCCCCTTTTTACAGACTCGTCCCGAGTAGTCAAATTCTCGTGTGCCATCATGTGTAGTTCTCCCCTAGTACGTTTTACCTACGGATCCCTGAGTGCGACATTCATGGTATTCGTGCCCCCAAAATAAATAACCTGAGGGCTGAGTAACTACCTAAACAAACCCACTCACACGGACAACTGAAATAAAATTGCCGGCACTAAGACATACATGCCGGGGGCGCAATCATATTTACAGTACAATACATCTTAACTTACAAATTTTACACAAAACCATGGCCCAGGATCAATGGACTCTGCAAAAAGAAAGCAGTTAGCAGGGAGCCAGGCTGCTCGCATGCAGTCTCTGGCTCAAGCAATGCAGGTGACAGGGAACGTGGCCGGCTGCTCACACGCAGTCCAAGGCCTTCCCTTTTGAACTGAACGCAGTGAACCACAACGGTGCATGGGCTGCACAAACGCAGTCTCCTGGTGCGGCTGCCCGCAAGGCAGTCCCTGCAGAACACTGAACGGGCACTGACGCAAGCAACAAAACGGCGCACGGGCTGCACAAACGCAGTCTCCGTGCCAGCTCAAGTGGCACACGCAATGAACACAACGGATGGATGCATGGATGGACGCAAACACGCCACTGCAGGCCCGTGTTGTAGCTGCCAACAGGGCAGTTCTCGCAGCTTGCAAACTGTTGCCTTGATCCTGGCGCACATGGGAATGAACAGGGGGGGGGGGGCAAAGCAAAATTGAACGGGGCTGGTAAACATAGGCAGTGGGCATGGCATGGCAAAGGCAGCATGCGATGACAGCCTGCAGAACCAGGCCGCTGCAGGCAAGCACAACCGGCAGACGAACTGGCCGGCACAGGCCTTACAGAAAACAGCTGCAAACGATCCGGCTGGTACAGGCCTTGCAGCAAAACACAGCTGCCGATGAAGTTGGCCAGCCTTTGCCTTGCAGTGCAGGTAGGTGGAGGGAGTGCGGTGGTGCTGGCCACTCGGAAGGCGGGCTCGGACCTGCCTACTGTCTCCCTCCCACCTATCGCCCTTGCCTGTCACTGTCTATACCCACCCCCTTAAATTGTCAAACCCAATTTAGCCCCAACTTATTTTTTGGTTGTTGTTTTTATTTTTACTTCCCCACTATAATTCGTCCCCTAACCCCCTTTATCGTCCTTGTTCGGCTAACCTATCCTGTCACCTAGCCTACTCCCAACCCCTACGTTCCCTTCCCGAAGGGGAATAAGGGAGAGCTAGCGTCCTGTGTCGAGGCCCAACGAAGCCTCAAGATGGCCTCCCCAGACTTCAGCGATCTAAACCCAAAGTGGGTGCAGCAGCCCACAACGAGAGCGAAGGGATGGATGGTGCGGAGGGGTACATCTCCTAATCTACCCTAACCATTTAACTGTTAAACTACCCCGGGGCCTTCAACAAGCGCCTCTCGCTTAAACTATTGGTTCTAAAAACCCAGATTCCCGTCGCCCGTGTTGGTGTCCTTACAATTTTGGGCCTCGCCCCCCAATTTTCTTCCCGTGCCCTCACACGGTCTCATGGCTGGGACGCGTGGCTCCCCTTGGCAGGCACTACCCTCTGCCGAATCTCCTACGATGGCACCCCCGGGGCACTACACTGCCTCCGAGCCTACCAGCTCCCTAAACACCGGGGAGTGCCCCCCATGGCAACTCCCCTGAAACGCACACGTGGCAGGCTGGCTTCCCGGACCCCTTTCCGAGGGTCACCCCGTGCCCACAACGCTGCCCATGCGGCTAACGGCACCCCGGGCCGCCGCACCAAGCGGGCGCACCCGTGCCCACTACGCTATCCCGGCCCCCCATGGGCCATTGGCCTACTACGGCCGACTAGCCTGGTGCCCGGGGTACCCACTCAGCGATACTCACCTTTCGCAGCCACGCTCCCAGCCCGTCAACAGGGCTCCTGCACCCCTCCAAATGGGTATCGAGCCTACTTTCCCACCAACAACAAAACGACCTCCATTTTGTAAATTTGACTAACCCCCTAACTCCCTCTACACTGACCCGGGGTCCCTTGGGCGGGAGTCACTCCTCCCCCCAATCACTCATCGCACCATGCATTCCCCATTCGCTCCACTCACACAGACCCGCTGGCCTCACTCACTCACCAAGCACATGCTTCCACTTCACTCACCAACTCTTCAACACACACACCACTGAACTCTGCCATCCTTCTAACTCCCTCCCCTAACTAACTCGTGCTCCCACGTCGTCCCTTAAACTATAGCACGTTCCATTTAACACTACGTAGCTAAGCTACGTCCCCGCTAAACATCCAAAGTCTGTCTATGTCCTCCAAAAAATGTCATTTCCCATTTCCCTTCCTAAATCTCAACTAAAATCCCTCTACCGAATCCATTCCATGGGCCCCATGAGGACTTACTCCTACCCCATGGAGCCGGTCTAACTAAGCTAACCCTTCCCCCTAACTAGTTCCATCCTGTGCCCAGGCCAAGGGGGTCTTCCACCCTTGCCCAGGAATCCTGTTCACCCGAAAGCAAGGCTTGCTTTTTTTTTTTCTTCTTTTTTTCATCGCGCAGCACCAGCGCGGCAACTCGCAACCTGTGCACCAGCGCGGCAATTCACAGCCGCGCACCTTTGGCGTGACGTCATGGCAGCTGTTCGCGTCCCTCGTCCCACTTGGACGGTACCATCCGGCAGGGATTCACCCTTCTGCCGGATTCCAACCACACACACAGCCATGATGTCACCCGGCGCGTAAAAAAAACACAAGCCTCACGTCTCGAGGGGTTCCCCACGCGAACACATGTGCTTTGCCCGTTAGAGCTTAACACACACGCCCGCGTGGAGAACTCGTCCGGTCCAAATCCGTTTACCTGCCTAAATTTTGTCCGTCCGCGGGATCGGCAAATCCACCGGGTACATTTCCGGACCGGGACTTCACTCCCGCAAGCGAGCACGTGGCGGCCTCGTGCGTTGCACAGCACGGACCTCGCGCTCGCTGCCTGGTGAACCCGGCGCGGTGCGCAAAACATCTCCGGCCGCTACCCGGCTTTCGTTCCTCTGTTGCCGTCGTCGTCGCCATTCCAACCACGCACACCTGCGTGTTACGACGCTCATTCTCCACTCCATTACATCCACACCGGGAGACGCCGCTGCATGCTCCCGCATGCCAACCGACATCTCCCTTACACACAGCGACCTTGCACACGCTGTCTCTCTCACACTCGGCCGCTCACTCACACATGCCACCTCCCTTGCACATGTGGCTCCACTCACCCGCGGCCTTTCACTCACTCGTGCCATTTCCCTTGCACACACCATACCACTCACACACGCGGGGGCACTCGCCCGCGGTGTCCCATTTACACACGGCGTGCTGGGAAGCACGCACTCCGGCACACTTGCCACCACACCACTCACACACGGGGTCGCTTCCACACACGGGGCCTTTGTCACCCACCCGGTCGATCTCACACACGCCCTTGCACCCGCGCAATGTGTGCGCTGCAGCACGCATTTCGCCACACTCGTGAACACACACCTCGACACCACACACACCGGGACCACCACACTGGGGATTCGTGTCCCCACAAGGGGCTCCGGGGCCTCTATACCCCCCAAGCTTTCCGTGCACCTGTCCACAGCATCCGTCCCCTCGACCTCGCAAAGCACGACCGAACCCACCTGGTCATGGATCGCCTCATGGGGGCATACTCCCTCCCCTCGTTCCTGGAGGAGGCCATCTAGCTGCTCGCACTGGGTCTCCACCCAGTCCGCCAGCTCACCCCCATTGTCCTCCACTACCTCCGTGTGTGTGGGTGCGTCTCTTACCCCGTCTTCATCGTGTAGTCTTCCCTCTATCGTTCCCATCTCCCGTGTCTCTACCAACTCAGTCACCTCTTCCCTTGTTATCTCCCTTGTCTCAACTATTATTTCTTTCCTCCTTTCCGTCGTCACCTCGTGTCTCGTCTCACACGTTTTGGTCTCCCCATTTAATTTTCCCTCTCGGTCACCGTCACTGTTGCTATCTCCATCACCTTTACCAGTCTCGCCCAACACGCCCCCCAAATTATTTTGTCACCCGCCTCCACCGCGGGCCTGACAGCCGTTGCACCCCCTCCCAGCTCGTTCGCTCCCACACGTGGCGTCGCCATTTTAAGCTCGCCGGTTATTGCCTTCATGCCCGCCTGCAGGCTTCGGCCCATATTCTGCGTCTCACCCCGCAGTTCTTTCATTTATTCCTTCATGTTTGTTTCCATTTCGTTCATTTGCTTGTTCATGCCTTTTATTTCGTTTTTCATTTCATTTGTGTTTGTATCCATCTTCGCAGTCATTGCCGCCAGCATGGCGCATAGCTGGGCCATGTCGGGTGCACTCAGCTGAGCCGATTCGGCAAGGATCGGGGGATTTTGGCGGAGAGGGGGAGGGGAGGTGTCATACACCGCGGCCGCCGCCGCACCTATTTCGGGCTCTGGGTTCAGTTGGGGGAGTTCGTGTTCCTGCACAACCAACATTTCCTGCACGGGTATTTCATCCTGGACCATGGATTCTACACATTCTAAATCCATTTCTAATACCCCCGGCTCCCGCTCGCCTTGAGACGCCATCTTTCTTCTCGTAAGGGGTTAATTTGAATCGCTCGTAATATAGAGGGAATCGGGGGTCGCGCCTCTCACCCCTGGACCGATTCCCGTTAATTTAGCTGGAGACAGGAGAGCCCGTTTTCCCGCTCTCCGACACCAGTGTCGCGAGGAGGGGGATGAGTTTGTGTCCCACGACCTGACACCAGTGTTGCGAATTCGCGCCCGCCGGCGTGCGAGCGGCCACGTAACTCGAATCGCAGCACGTCGCCCACCGGACGGACAATTCTGTCGTGACCCTCTCGGACTAACGCCGGGAACTAGTCACGGGTGGGCCTTTCGGCCTCACCACGATCGTGCCAATCGGCCCCCCGCGTGGGATAGGGTTGTTCGCCAAATTCGACCCACCTAAGTATCCACACGGAGGGTAGACCGGGCGATCGCACCTCGCCGCAGGTTGACTCCGGACACGGGCCACTTAAGCGACCCGCTCCAAACTATCAGGATAACCTAGCGGTGTTATCGTCGACCTCGACGGTTCCGATTAATTATCGGGCGTATTAAGCCCACTACCAACCCTTGACGTGAAGCAAGATGGAGATTCAATTAAAGAAAAGACGAAGCGAAACGGGAAAACAGTTCAACATGAGGCACATTTATTCCGCGGCACACAGAGAGCACACATATACAATTACAACAAATATTATTATTGTAATTACAACAAAAAGCAGATGTTACAAAAGAAACACAACAATGCAGATCTACTACCGACTACGCGAGCACACGGCAACACTTACACAGTTTTACTTTACAGACGGCGCCGACAACACATTTACTCAAAAGCAAAAGAAAAGGGCCACCCTCAAAGACAAGGGGGCAGACGGGGCCTGTGGGCCGCGAGACCGGGTGGATCCTACCCGTGTCTTGTGATGAGCCGCAAATGTGGCGGCGGTGCCCCGACTCCGCGCTCCTTCGCGGGTTCCGTTGGCACTGCTTGGAGTGGGGTGGGAACGGGGCCCCCTTTTCGCACTATCTCAGTGCGGGGGGAAAAAAGGGGGGAATTGTTGATGCTCTGGGGAAAGAGGATAGCTGGCTTGCTTGGGTCCCGCGACGAGCGACTCTACTGCGACCTTGTCGCCGACCGCCGTCTTCCTTGCCTTGGACCCGAGCTAGCCAGTTCCCTCCGCAATTCTCCTCAGTCGACTGCAGCAAATCACCTCGACCGCGCTCCAGGCTTCAGGCTTCCCCTCTCTGCAGCTCCCCGACAGACTCCGAACCCCGACAGACTGCCACTCTCCAGACCCGACTTGACTCACGGCTCCACAGACCTCTCCTCTCCAGACCCGACTTGACTGCCTCAACCTTCCTGACTCCAACTCACTGCCTCCAACCTTCTCTCCAACTCAAAAAATAACTAAATTCGCCCCGCGCTCGGCACTTTATAGTCCGGCAGGAGAACCCATATGCAAATTTCTGGATCAGAACGAGCTCGGGGGTGGAGCCACGCTCGCCCATTGGACGGAGAAAAAGGGCCGTGTCTCCCCTGATCCTCGAATTTGCATATATCGATTCTACTCCGATGCGCCTGGAGGCGGGGCCAAACCGCCCCGCGCTTGCTGATTGGACGGATCAGAAGTGGGCGTGTATCATTCCTGATCCGAATTCTGCTCGGAAAGGCCTCACTTTGCACCCGCGGCTCGA
This sequence comes from Eptatretus burgeri, assembly GCF_056783735.1. NCBI lineage: Eukaryota > Metazoa > Chordata > Myxini > Myxiniformes > Myxinidae > Eptatretus > Eptatretus burgeri. The sequence goes on along the minus strand of NC_140971.1, from coordinate 9,204,646 downwards.
CGCGCATCCCGCACGAGGCCAGGACAGCCTGACGCTCGGTGCCCACAAGCGGTGCGGGAATGGCCGCAGAAGGAGAGGCGAAGGTGGTGGAGGGTTTAAAGTGGTGGTCCATGGCCATGGCGACGTTTGGAATGGCGGTGATGCGATGTTTGCGGGAGCGAGTTGTGAAGGTAAAGGTCGTGGCTGTTGGCGTTGTTGTTGTTGTGAAGCGGCGTTGCGGTTGGTGGTTTTTGTGTGATGGCGGTTGAGACGTGGTTGGTTCAAAATAAAGATAGAACTGAAAAACGGCTCTCTCAAAGGGTCGCAGCCCGAATGAATCACATTTATGCCCTCTAAACAACGGGTTTGGGGCTAACTACACATGTACTTACAGAGATATCTCACCTACGGGACCTGAATGGTGGTTTGCGAATTTCCTCAACCGCAACAATATTTTAGGGGGGGGGGTCAAAAACCCTCCCCTCGACCCACTTAATGAGCGGGAATTTTGATGTGGTCGACAAACTTTGGTACATCACGGGTGATGACAGTTGTGGTCAAGTCTGTCACGTGAAGGTTACATGAGGAATGTCTGGCCTCGTTTGGGTTTCCCACAAAGCCTGTATCCATGATTTGACAATCACATGATAGATTGTCCGGCCTCGTTTGTACAAACAGTACATTTCATGAAAATGTTCCCATGACAACGATCATGAACCAAGACTGTGATTTTAACAATCCTCTGTTTCATTCTTCTCTGAACAGTTGGAACCTTTGCTTCCACGGTGCTTCCAACCTTTCTCCTTTACATCTTGGCAACTATTCCTTTGTTTTGCCTCCCCCACCACCCCCACCCTTTCTCTTTTACATCTTGGCAACTATTCCTTTATTTTGCTCCCCCCCCCACCACCCCCACCCTTTCTCTTTTACATCTTGGCAACTATTGCTTTGTTAATTTGCTCCAATGAAGCAAAATTAAGCATCATCAGAAAATCAAAATGGCATCGACAAAGATAGACATTAAAGATAGACATCAAAGATAGACATCTCCATCAAAGATAGATAGAAGATGGACATTACAGGGACTTTCAGGAAGTAAAGCAGGTACTTTGAAGGAGGTGGGCTTGGGTGGATTATCGGGGGTAAAAAAGATCGAGGATTTGGATGGGGGATGATAAGAGGTGGTGGTGAACTGCTGTTTTGAAAGCCTGGAGGGAAGAATGGGATTGAATAGAGTGAGGGAGTTTATTCCAAAGGTGGGGAAAAAGAGGAATGAAAGAGTGAAGGTGAGCAGTGATTCGTGATTTTGGTGGTTTTCCCAGAAGGAGGTTGTTGGCGGACCTTAAGCGCCCTGCGGAAATGTGGTGGGGACAAATCGCAGAGAGAGCAGGGGGGGGGCAAGGCTCGAGAGGAGACGGTAGAAGACAGAAAGACCACCGACCAACCTGCGGTGATTGAGCGAGAGGCCCAAAGACTCAGCTTCATTGCGGGAGATGCCGATGATCCTAAATGCCCTGGTTTCTACAGCGTGAAGCCGAGAAAGGTGGGAGGCAGGAGCACCAGCCCAGAGGGGAGAGCAGTACTCCATCAGGCTGCAACTCCATCATGTTACTTCAAGAATGACCCTCACATTTCTCTGGAATA
>NC_140971.1:9198869-9203000 GCF_056783735.1 Eptatretus burgeri | reverse complement strand
AGGGGGGAAACAAGTGGAGGTCTTTTTTTCCCACCTTTGGAATAAACTCCCTCACTCTGTTCAATCCCATTCTTCCCTCCAGGCCTTCAAAACAGCTGTTCACCAACACCTGATTATCATCCCCCATCGAAATCCCCCCATGAATCCATCCCAAAACCACCTCCTTAAAGTCCCTGTAATGTCCATCTTGTGTTCCCAAGTTCCCCCCCCCACACTCTCCCTCTACCCCTCATGTCTCTGTTCCCCACTGTTTTTTCCTTCCCTCCCCCCCCCCCTTGTATGTTCTGTGTGTTCGTTCTCATACGATTCAGTGAGGAGATATTGTTGTGTGTGGAGTTGGTAACCTTGGCAACCGTTAAGTTTTTCTTTTTTTAAATGGTTTCTGGTCACAATCACAGAACTGGTGGAGTCACATGTCGTCGTAAAAGATGAAGTAACAGTGTCATGGATTCTCAAGCTCACTCTTCATCAGACCCCATTGGTTCCAATTACCAAATCATTTGCACAAAGACATGGCTGAGTGTTAAATCAAAAAAGAACATTAACAGGTCCAGACTTCATTGGGATATTGTCTCCACCAATCCTTGCAGAGCCTTCGAAATTGAAAATCAATTTTCTACTCTCTCTATCGAGTGCAGTTTGTGACTGCCGGTTGCATCAATGGTTGGGACACGGATATGCCGCTGATGCAGTGTCCCCCTTACCAGTACACTGGTACTCATTTTGCCGACTTCGGAAGGATGACAGGCTGAGTCAACCTCCTGATGTATATTAATTCAGCGGCCAATGGGGCTTGAACTCAGGACCGTGGGATCCTAAGCCGCCACCCGAACCACGAAGCTCACACCAGGCTTAATTTTCTACTGAATGGGATATATTAGAAATAAATAAGTCAAACACATATAAAGATTTCGTTGATATCTTTCTATATATTACTTTTATGTATTATGTATGTATGAATGAATGAATGAATGAATGAATGAATGTATGTATGTATGTAGGAATGTATGTATATATGTATGTAAGAATGTAATATGTATGTATGTATATATGTATGTAGGAATGTATTATATATGTATGTATGTATATATGTATGTAGGAATGTATTATGTATGTATGTATGTATATATGTATGTAAGAATGTAATATGTATGTATGTATATATGTATGTAAGAATGTAATATGTATGTATGTATATATGTATGTAGGAATGTATTATGAATGTATGTATATATGTATGCAGAATGTATTATGTATGTATGTATGTATATATATATGTATGTAGGAATGTATTGTGTATGTATGTATATGTGTATGTAGGAATGTATTATGTATGTATGTATATGTGTATGTAGGAATGTATTATGTATGTATGTATATGTGTATGTAGGAATGTATTATGTATGTATGTATATATGCATGTAGGAATGTATTATGTATGTATGTCTTCTTCTTCTTCTTCTTTCGGCTGCTCCCGTTAGGGGTCGCCTCAGCGGATCATCCGTATGATCCGCATAGTGATTTGGCACATGTTTTACGCCGGATGCCCTTCCTGACGCAACCCTGGTCGCCTCTTACGACACAGGGATATGGTACACCTATTTTAACCGGGGTATACACCGGTCCAGTACACTGGTACTCATTTCGCCGACCTCGGAAGGATGACAGGCTGAGTCAACCCCCTGGTGTATTAATTCAGTGGCCCAATGGGGCTTGAACTCAGGACCTTTTGGATCCCAAGTCGCTGCCCTAACCACTGCGCCAACACCAGGATATGTACATATATGTATGTAGGAATGTATTATGTATGTATGTATGTACATATAGGCATGTAGGAATGTATTATGTATGTATGTATGTACATATATGTATGTAGGAATGTATTATGTTTGTATGTATGTGTGTTTGTAGGTATGTATGTATGTAGGAGTGTAATATGTATGTATGAAAATCTGTATGTCTGTATGTAGGAATGGATTATGTATGTATGTATATATAAATATATGTACGTACCTACGTACATATGGATGCATGTACCATATATATGAATGTATGTTCCCGAAATACAGCCAAAATGGTACACGATAGTGCAAAAATTTCAGGGCCACCTTACTCACCATTCACCTGCGGTGTGCAGTATCAAGTTTCGTTCAAATCGGGAAACAAAAAAATTTATTCAACAATCAATTCCAGATTAAGTAAAGTACTCTTCGGGAGAATTTGATCAATGCAAACAACCTCAGCGGTATAGTTCGCTGGAGCTATCTTTTTTGTTCTTGAAATGATTTATTTTAAAATCTCAAACTTTTAGTCGAGACAAAGAACGATTTATTTTAAGCATAAAATAAACATCACCATTTTGATCTAATATGACCGCGTTCATTAATAAATAAAATTGTGTTTATAAGATTATGCATAATAATTTCTTAGACCTTGTTTTTTCTCTTTTTTTTTTCACACTGACGCGTAATATCAACTTTCGTTCAAATTGGGCAAGAAAAAAATTAAAAAATTAATTCCCGATTCAGTTAACGACTCTTCGGGATTATTTGATCAATGCAAACAACCTCAGTGGTGTAGTTCACTGGAGCTATCTTTTGTTTTTTTTGGAAATGTTTTTTTTTTTTTTTTTTTTTTTTTAAATCAACCGCTGTCACAACGGGAACCCAACGGGTTCACTGGTCGTCCAGTAAACATTAAACGTTTCATTTTTAAAAGTTTCTTCAACCGTCTCATTGGAGTGGTTGCTTGGAGTGATCTTCAACCTTTGATCTGGACAAGCTCCCGTGGAAATTCAGTGCTAAAAGAAAGTGTACACCCCCTTTCAAATGTTTCACCTTTTGTTGCCTTATACCCTAAAATTAAATTGCCCCAAATCAGACTTTTTCCACCTTTATTTACATATGGTAATCCACAACTTCCAAGTGAAAAACAAATTCTTCAAATTTCAGAAAATTAATCAAAAATACAAAACTATAATATAGTTGTGGTTCTGGAAACCACATGCTTCTAAGGCAATGGCATCAATCATACAGTGATCCCCAGAGAGTTATTTCATTAATATATGTGCAGTTAGACCCTTCCCTAATCTCTGATGGGTCAAACAGGCCGAAGTGTGTTGTGTGGATCTCAGAGTTCGGTCTCATTATATCTCTATCTTCATCCTTACTCCTTTCCTCTTATTCCTGAAATAAATCAATGCCTCAGGGGTGTCTGAGCAGGCATGCAGGGCCGACGCGGCCCTCGGCCAGTCGCCGGAGCACAGCCCAGGAGTTCAATGCAAGGCGATTCATATCGCGGGGTTCGGAGCGAGACAATTCCACAGCTCGGCGATGTCTCGCCGGATGCACCAATGAGGCCGCTTCCGGCCGTGGTGGCCGGGCAATGTGGTGGTCAGGGTTTGTGTATGTGTATGTGTATGTGTATGTGTATGTGTATGTGTATGTGTATGTGTATGTGTATGTGTATGTGTATGTGTATGTGTATGTGTATGTGTATGTGTATGTGTATGTGTATGTGTATGTGTATGTGTATGTGTATGTGTATGTGTATGTGTATGTGTATGTGTATGTGTATGTGTATGTGTATGTGTATGTGTATGTGTATGTGTATGTGTGTGTGTGTGTGCGTGTGTGTGCGTGTGTGCGTGTGTGCGCCAATTCTGCATCTCCTCTGAAACCAGGATCACACAAAGTTGTAAAAGGTATCGCATTCACCACGAAGGACCCGGGCAGTGTCGGGTGAAAAACATGATTTTTATCAAAAACATGATCATTATTCACATCAATAATTAATGACACATAGCGAACCTGAACTACACTTCACATCGACATAACTATCAATGCAACATTTCAATAACATTTCACAAATGTAAACGATTATTCACATAATAAGAGTTTTTGAATGAAATTTTTGGTGGGAGCCACGCCTGAATGATTAAAAACTGGCATATCAATGAAATAATTATTTTCCGTTTCCCCATTATTATCTATCTATAATTCCAGCAATCTCTGTGTGTGTGTCTGTCTGTCTGTCTGTCTGTGACCGCCGTTTCTCGACGACCGCCGGTCCGATCTCATTGAAACTTGCCAGGAATATTGCCGGGGACCCGCGGATGTGCCTTTTCGAGGT